>NW_006294347.1:92765-118516 GCF_000327345.1 Myotis davidii | reverse complement strand
CCTGATCGCCCTGCGGCTCTGTGTGTGACGGAGCGGGGCCACAACCTTTCTGTTGGCCCTGCTATGTTCGTGACAGGGGAAGGCGCCCCAACCCCCTGATCGGCCCTGCTCTGTGCCTGATAGGGGGGAGCTCCCCAACCCGTGATCACCCTCCAGCTGTGTGTGTGACAGGGCGCGGCGCCCCAACCCCCTCACCCCACCCTGCTCTATGTGTGACGGGGTAGAGCCATAACCTCCCCATCGACCCTGCCTTGAGTGTGACAGGAGGCGGTGCCCCAACCCCCCAATCGGCCCTACCCTGAGCGTGACTGAGGGTGGCATCACAACCCCCCAATCCGCCCTGCTCTGTGCATGACAGGGGGCGGTGCCCCAAATCCCCAATCAGCCCTGCTCTGCGGCCGACCAGGGGCTGCACCTAGGGATTGGGCCTGCCCTCTGCCACCCGGGAGCAGGCCTAAGCCAGCAGGTCGTTATCTCCCAAGGGGTCCCAGACTGCTAGAGAGCACAGGCCGGGCTGAGGGACCCCCTCCTCCCCCCCAAGTGCACAAATTTTTGTGCACCAGGCCTCTAGTGTATTAATGGAAATGCAGCTGCTACTGTGGATCCTGGATTGCCTCCTGACCCTCACTCCTGGGGCACCATCTCCTGGTTTCTATTCCACACACAAATCCATTAAAGGAATCTATGGCTATGCATTTCAGGTAAGATTCAGTGTTTTCTTGAATCAGAACTTCATGTACAGAAGGAACTATTATTCCTGTTCAGGCCCCTGGGTGTGATTGATTAAGTCACCCTCACTTCCTCATCATCCTAGAGAGAAGGTGACAAGGTGGACAGGGCACTGGACTGAGAGCCACAAGACCTGTGTTCTGTCCTGGCTCCTTCCCTCACTCTCTGTGCTTCCCCCTCTTCAGTCCTCAGTTTCCCCACCTCTACACTGAGGGGTCAGGCCAGCTGAGCTCTAAGATCCCATCCATTCCTGACATTCTAGGGATTCTAGAATAAAAACAAATGACTTCAATAATAAGTAAAAATTATCCATTTCAAAATAGTCCTTTGGGCTTGGTTTGACTTTCAACCTTTGATTTTCAAAGTTCTAAAGCACAAACATCATGAATTCCAAACCACCTGCTTTAAATAGAGCCCATGAGGTCAGAACCTCCCTGAGCTCGGCTGAGGTTTCATGACATATGGCCCCAAAGAAGATGGAGTGATATCCACTGTCACTCCATTCTAGAAAGGATCTTGGTGGGGGGAAAAAAAGAAAAAGAAAAATCAGCATTAGATGTATATTTATAAACTTGGATTAGTGTGAACCAATGGCTAAACTTGAATTTCACTAGTGCTTAGACATCAAATGCAATAAAATATTTCTCGGTCTGTGACACCTGAAGAAAGGAGACTGGTCCCTTCCACATATGTATGCAATTCCCCACGTTAGAGAAAAGAATAAAAAACATCTCAACTAAAGAATATAACCAAGAACCAGGAGGATAGTGATGGGAAGGAAAAGTTTTACTGAAAAACAAAATGGGATTCTAGCTTAAATGCTGCCATAAAGTCATTTTCTCTCCTCTTGGTTTCAGTCATTTCATTTGCAAAGTGAGAAAGTTTCTTCTTCCATCTGATTCTCTAAAATGTCTAAGGTTCTAGCACTTTTTTAGGTGACACTGAAGAAACCACAGAATGTCAAGTACTCTGTGTTTGCACTCTTTCAATCCACAGCCGTTGTGAGACCACAAGACTACCTTGGGATTCTGCGTGGCTCAGGGAAAGCTTCAGCATTCCAAAAGCCAAGGGATTCCAGACATGCCCACCAGCACCACATTAAGGTTCCGAGCTCGTGTAAGTCATTGCTCTCAAAATTCTAATTAATCACCAGCAACCAGCACTTAGCAGTTTTAAGTGCTCATCTTCCTGCACCCTCCAGGAGAGTTCTGAATCAACCTGCTACCTATCCAGAGACACACATATCCTCAGAGCCCTCTGCCAGAGAGAGAAGATATGAGCATCTGACCCCCAGAGGGCTCCAGAGTTTCAAAGGACAGAGGAAGGGCATTTGTACTGAACTGGCACAGGAGCCCAGTCCTGAGCTGGATGCTGGACGCATCTCAGTTAGTGCTCAGACAAGGTCAGCAATATCTCTCCATTTTCCCAATGAAAAAATATAAATGAGCTCAGAGAAGTTAGGTTTATTCATCTGTCTGACATTTACTGAGTACCTACCTCATATGTGCCAAATATTTTCCTACGCACTGAGAATACAATGCCGGGCAAAACAGACGTGGCCCCTGCCCTCATGGAGCTAACAGTCTAGTGGGAGGGAGAATTAGTCATAGAATGCTACAAAACACGGCACAGAGGAGAGGTTGTAGTGCTCTGAGAACAGAGAAAAGGGAAAAGTGATTAGTCAGGGATGTCAAGGAAAGTCCCCCTTGGAGGTGATGACTAAACTGACGTCTGAAAAAAAAAAAAAAGACATAACTAAGTCAACATGTCAACATGGAGGGGTGTGAGGATAAGTGTGCCAAACAGAGGGACCACCAGGTGCAAAGGCACGACAGTGGGACATGCATGATGCACTCAAGATACGAAGGGAAGGCCAGAGTGGAGATCAAGAGCTGGCACGGTAAAAAACGGAGCTGGAAAGGGAAGCCGAGGGCAGACTACAGAAGGCCTTGTAGGGCAACTACGGACTCTGTTTTTATAAGAGCAATGGGAAGCCATTGGAATGTGACACAATTGGTTTGAAAGGATCTTCCAACTGAGGTATAGAGAACAGACTGGAGGAAAGAGGAAGTGGGTGTGGGAAGATGAGGACACCAGTCAGAGGCCTCTGCGGATTCAGGCCGGGGGTGACAGCGGCGCTATGGTGGCAACAGAGATGCAAGCAGTGGCCCTGCCCACAGCCACTCACAGCTGAGATCACACCCAGGCCTGACTACAAAGTCCGTGTTTCTCTCCACCTTGCCATTTATTCACTCATTCAGCAATTAGTTACTAAACATCTACTAAGTGCCAGGCCTCTGCCAAGTGCTGAGGACACAGCCATGAATAAAACAGACACTGCTCTCCTGGAATTTACAGTCACGACATTAAACAAATAAGAATACAAATAAATGTAAACCATTACAAACTGGGATGCGGAAGGAACAATAGTGTGATCAGAGATTTTAACACAGAAAATTACCAATAAGGCCACAAAGCTCTTCCAAACTTGATAATATAAAAGGGCCACTTGCCGGCTGCATGTAACGAAAGGCTTTGGGAAACTGCCGGTCAGAGCTGGGATGGAGCGTCGGCAGCCCTGGCCAGCTCAGGAGCCCTCAGGAGAAGCTGGTATCTCTAGTTCTGCAGAGGCCTTGTTGAAACAGAGGTCTAACTGCTACCTCCTCAATATGCTCACATATCCCAACCTCAGGCACCTCTCACTTAAGTGCACACACAGTATTTTACAATTAGTGATCTTTCACACAGATTTGTTCATTTGACCCTCATGGCAGCCCACTTGTAGGATGCAGGCAGGTCTGCATATCCTGCTGGCGAGATGAGGAAACTGAAGTCTAGACAGGTGAAGTGGTTTAACCAAAGTCACCAAACTAGGAAGGCACCCAGATCTGCCATCCAGCTCTCACTAGCAGCACCTCAGGCCAGGAAATCATGAATCTGGATAAGATGGCTGGAGTCTCTGAGCCTGGGTAAAACCCCCCAGGGGTCCCATGAAGTTCCTGAGAACAATGATCAGGGACGTCACGCAGCCTGGAAAAGGTTTCTAGAATGCAGCTCCACCAGCCTGAGACACAGGTACCCTAGCCAACTTTCCCAGATTAGAACAGGTTTGCTGGGACTCTTTCCAAGTGCCTCTGACTAACAGAGAAAAGTATTTTTCCATCGCAAACACTGCAGGCAGGCACCAGACTCCTGAGGGGGGAGGGCAGAGACTGCATCCCGATTCCTGTAGAGACAAACTGTAGTCGTCCTGATACCATGTGAGCCGCCTCCCTAAGCACCTACCCCTGGGGATGCCAGTCTTGGGCAGTGTTTCTTGATCTTGGCACAACCAACATTTGGGGCTGAGTATTGCTTTGTTGAGGGGGGCTGCCCTTGCATCGTAGAATGTTTAGCAGCATCCCTGACCTCCACCCACTGGATGCGAGTGGCACCTCTATTTGTGACAACCAAATATGTCTTCAGACATGGAAAATGTCCCCTGGGGGACAAAATCACCCGTGGTTGAGAATCACTGGTCTAGGGCCTATGGAGAAGGGGGAAGGCAGAGTCCATTCCCTTCTTCTCATCCTAACCCATCCCATCTTACTGGACAGAGAGAGCGCAAACTCTTCTTTAATCAACATCACACAATCAGTGCCTTCCGGAAGGAGACTGGGAGCTAATGTGGCCTGCAGGTGGGTCCTGGGAACAATTCGCCACTGGAGCTTGTGGAAACAACTACCGTCAAATAACTCCTTGTTCCACTAATGAGCTGCTTCTGACCAAGTGAGCCAATCTTGTTCCCGTTAACATGAACGGCCGAGTCTGATGAAACTAGAAGCCCTGGGTGTTTCTTCTCAATGACACTGGGCCCGGGCAAGGCTTCCACTGCTGCCAGATGGAGCACAGCACCGGCAAATCAGACAGCAGCAGACTCTCATTTACCAAAACTCAGCACAACCGCCAGGACACGCACACATCCCAGCTCCTAGCCATTCTGGACTTAGGAGAAAGGGGAAAGCGACAAAGTACATAAACAAGCGATCTGAGTTAACAATTAAACAGCTGAAACATGACCAAAAAATCACACTCTCAAGTGGAGGTGGGGACCTGAAGCTGTGTGACTCAACAGTGTCACAGCGTGGGTCCCAACCTCCCACCCCGAGGGCCGGGCTGTTGGCCCAGAGGTGAAACCAGCATCAGTTACAATGTGCCACCGCTGGAATCAAGGAAGTGGCATCTTTATGTCTTTCATTAGTCAGCTACCTGACTAGTTAAAGGGTTTACTGACAGACTCAACCAAACTCACTGCCGTTTGGTAGTAAGAGTATTTCACTACACTGCAATTCTTTGCAGACTGACTAACCACAAAACACCCACCTATTACTCATGGGACTGCTAGTTTCTATGCTGCTTCTGCACGCTTTACTTGGCTCCACTGTTGCACGACTCATTCTGCAATGCACTAACATTTCATAACAGGTCTGTCTCCCTCAGTGGGCAGTGGGCTCCTTGAGGGCAGGGTTCATATCTAGTACAAGGCATGGTATGTAAACAGACCCTCACCATTTGTATGATGGGTTCATGGATGCATGAATGGTAAAATCTGCCATCTCTATACTCTTAGACTTAAGCCTGTCTACACATTCTAGTGGAAGGGCATGGCCCACGTCTTCTCTCCTGTTTCTCTAAGGTTTATAAAGAACATTGCTCAGTAGGTTCCGATGAAACAATGACTGACTGGCTTGGCCTCTTGAATCCAAAGAGACAAACTGAGGCCTTCTGTTCATGAACCAGTGAGTCCAAGGAAAGAGGTCAGAAAGCCTAGCTGTCCATCCACCCTGCTGCATACGTATTCGAATGTGTTTCGCCTCTTTTAATGAGACACAGTTAGATGCAGGAACCGAATATATTCTTTACTAGGCAGTAGAGATACATACATGAGCAGGACTAATAGGGCGCTTTCCCTCACAGAGCTCACTGTCTGTAGGAAAAGAGAGATATTAACAATTACACAAAGAAGCAGCTATTATGCTCAGTGAGTCTTTTTAAGAAAAATGTAGATGTTGCCAATTTTTAAGTAGTCTGAACCTTTTTAAAGAGAATCATGATTTTTCCTCCAAATAAATAACACGCTTTCCTTAGAGCGTCCTCTGAAGTTTATTACATGGAAAGTTTATTATACACCTCGGTCATATAGGCCTCTGTTCCACAGTGATTGTCATTTTTTTTAAAGACCAATTAAAAGCATCACATCTATGAATACTCCTAAGTCTATGTCTGTGTGTTCCAGTGTGTGGTATGTGTGGTATGTGTGACATCCCACGGATAACCGAAGCTGACCGGAAAACCTATAAAAGCCAGGAAGAACAACGTCAGAAATATGAAGACCAGGAAAGGAGAGCTGCCCTAAGGGAAGGATGAGAAAAAATAAAGGCTCAAAGAAAAGATAAAAATGCCAAAAGCTGGCCTGGCCAATGTGACTCAATGATTCAGCATCTACCTATGAACCAGGAGGTGACCATTGGATTTCCAATCAGGGCACATGCCTGGGTTGCAGGTTCCATCCCCACAGAGGGGGGAGGGTGCAGGAGGCAGCCAATCAATGATTCTCTCTCATCATTGATGTTTCTATCTCTCCTTCTCCCTTCCTCTCTAAAGTCAATAAAAATATATTTTTAAAAAGTTTTTAATGTCAAAAGCTGGGTGGCATGACATGAGAAGATAACATCTGAGGGAGTATATGAGATGTCTGAATCAATGTACATAGTTTATTAGGGTTAATAAAATTTTAAATCAAAATATCGTGCCAGTTAGGACGCAAAATAATTCTCCTGCCTCAATCATGAAGTAACAGTGGTTGGCAAAAGTAGGTTTACAGTGGTGAGTTTGTGAAACACAGAGTTTATTCTTGTGTTACTATTTATTCATTTTTGTATTTTCCATACAAACAATGGCAGAGAGTCATCTCTTTAGCTATAACAAGGCAGACACCCCAACAGCCTGGAAAAATTTCTGGGTGATGCTTGCTGCAATGGGTTCCTTCTCAAAACTTCATACACTCTTGGGGCCAGAGAAGGTAATAACCTAATCCAGCCTTGCTTTTTGGGGTGCAAACCTGTGATCCAGGGAGGAAAAGTCACATACCTGGCTGACTGCAGAACCAGATTCTTCGTATCTCCCCTACCTGATCCTAAAAGCTTTTCATCAGTAAAAACCAAACCTACTTAATCCTGAACATTTATAGATGTTTAGACAGCACAGCTACTCTTACTGACCACAAATTCTCCGCTGCTCTCTTACCTGTCTGAGCAACCAGGTGTGTCCACCCACTCCACACAGCGGTGACCTTTTCTTTCTGAAAACAATGTGCTTCTATTTTCTGGGGCACAGGAAGGAAAGCAGCCTGGGAAGCCAGCTGCCCGTGCTTGTTGCTTCCCCAAACATACAGCTCTCCTGAATCTTAAACAAGCAGAAGAGGAACAAAAGAGGTGAAGGAACATTAGTCCAAAATGATGGAAAAGAAAACAAGACTGAAAAAAAAAAGTGGTTCAAAGAAGTTGTATTGCTTTTATGCTACAACGTTGAGTAGAGCAAAGCAAGATAAAAATTTCATATACAGCATAATATAGGATTTTTTTTAATTCTCTAAATAGGAAACAAAGCCAAATACTCGCAGTAGTTTGTCAAGGAATGGGAATGTGTGAGCTTATTTTTCCATTAATTCATTCAACAAATATTTATTCAACATCTACCATGTGAAAGGTTATTTCTCTACATTCTATAGCTTTTAAAATACATGCTTGCAGCCCGGCCAGTGTGGCTCAGCAATTCAGCATCAACCCAGGTTCAAATCCCAGTCAGGGCACATGCCTGGGTTGTGGGCTTGGGGGGCATACAGGAGGCAGCCAAGCAATGATGTTTCTCTCTCACTGATGCTTCTATCTTTGTATACCTCTCCCTTCCTCTCTCTCAAAACAATCAATAAAAACATATTAAAGTAATAATAAATAAAATATATGCTTACATTACCTTTTGTTAGAAAAAATATATTAACTTTTTGAAGTAACACATTAAAAATATTATTTAAGCTTAAATTTTTGTTTTGTTTTAAATTTTTTTCCAATTACAGTTGACCCTCAATGATTAATTAGTTCCAGGGGTACCGCTTAGTGGTTACACATTTATGTAGCTTACTAAGTGATCCCCCCGATAAGTCTAGTACCCATCTGGCACCATACATAGTTATTACACTGCTATACTTTACATCCCAGTGACTGTTTTCATAACTACCAATTTGTGCTTCTTAATCCCTTCACCTTTTTCATCCAGCCTCCAACCCCCCGCCCCATCTGGCAACCATCAGTTTGTTCTCTGTATCTATGAGTCTGTTTCTGTTTTGCTGATTTTGTTTTTCAGATTCCACATATAAGTGAAATCATGTGATATTTGTCTTTGTCTGACTTGTTTACTTTTTAAGCTTAAACTTTTTAAACCTAAGATTTCACAGTATGCCCTGTCCAGCAGACACTATATAATGCTACCACATCACGGCTGTGTAGCACTTCAGCTCACTTGAACATCACAATAATCCTGTGATATAAGAAGGAATGTAACTGACTTTGTGATTTAATAGAGAAAGAGCACATTCAGAGTCAAGTGGCTTCTATTCTCGGATCTGCTAACTAGCTATTGACCTTGGACAATCACTTCCTCCCTAAGCCTTAGTTTCACCAGCTGAACACTGGAGGTTAGTCTACAAGGACAAACAATATGATTGATGACACCAGTAACAAGAGAGACTGGAGGGCAATTGTGGCAAACCAGAGGGCACATGCCTGTCTAAAAGGCATTCAGGTTCAAAAACATTTTTGAGATTCACCAATGAACTTATATGGATACTAGAGGCCCGATACACAAAATTCGTGCAAGAGTAGGCCTTCCTTCCCCTGGCTGCCAGCACCGGCTTCCCGCTGGCACCCGGGACCCGGTCTTCTCTCTGGCCGCTGGCAGGCACCCAGGACCCGGGCTTCCCTGATAGCCCCAGCTTCGTCCAGAAGGATGTCCAATCTAATTAACATATTATGCTTTTATTATTATAGATATGCATTACCCATGGACACATTACCATGAATCTACAATTTGTGACTCCTTTGGTGATCTCTAAGGGCTTTTCCAACCCTAATGTTCTAAGGTTCTATAAGGTTCCTCACAGGAGGCTACTGAGCACTTGAAATGTGGCTAATCTAAACTGAAATGTGTTGTAAGACAAAAAAGCGCAATGGATTGCAAAGACTTACTATAATAAATAAATAAATAAAGCGTAGCTCATTAATAACTTCCATATTGATTACACATTGGAATAATATCTTGGATATGCGGGGTTAAGTACACTGTATTACTAAAATTATTTCACTTGTTTCTTTTTTACTTTTCAAAAGGTGGTATTGTATTTCTACTAGACAGCACTCTTCTACAAGATAAATTAACCAAGGCTCCAAGATGTTAAACCACTTCCAAGATCATATGGATAATGAGGAGTCAGCAGAATAAAGAAGCCAGGCCTTCTGCTTCCACTATCTTCTGCGACCTTCCAATAAAGCGCTACAGAACTGCTTGCCCTAGGGTATTCTGGTATAGTCTCAAAAACTGATCAAAAGCCAAACAATATCAGTATAAAGGGCATTAGACCACGATTCAGAGTTCAAGGCCCAGATCTGCTGCTCTGTCACTCTGACATTGGGCATATCGCTTCACATCCTGGGCCTCTATTTCATCAAGTCTAAAATGAGGGAGTGTAAATACGTGGAGCTTCTTTGTCACCCAGGTGACCTTGCAGCACTGACATTCTGCACTTCTATGGTATATTTCATGCAGCCTCTCTGGGCTTCACCAGGGTTTGCAAAATATGATCCTTTGCAAGAAGGCAGAAGAGACCTTCAGATAAGTCTCAAGTCATTAAATGACCTGGTTAGCTACCAAGATGCCATTGGCCATGAGCCTGTGTCTGTAATAAGCTTCTATTTACCTTAATAAGTCTAAACCATCTTTTTGCAAACACAGAGGGCCTTCCACATGCGGATCATTACACTGTTGCAAAATTAAAGTCTGCTGCAATGTCAAATAGTTACATAACCTACAGCTCCAAAAAAAGGTTTCCAGAGCACTGAACAAGACCCAAGGTGTTAAAAGCTTGAACTGGACGAGGAAAGAGGGATATTAATCTTGACAACTTTTAACTGATATTAAAAATATCCAAAAACAACCCTGGCTGATTTTGCCGGTTGGTTGGCCATCTTCCCATGCACCAAAAGGGTACTGGTTCAATTTCCGGTCAGGGCACAATCACAGGTTGCTGGGCTCAATCCCTAGCAGGGGGTACAGGAGGCAGCTGATCGATGTTTTTCTCTCTCACATTTATGTTTCTTTCTATCCTCTTCCTTCCTCTATCTCTAAAAATCAATTTTTAAATCTTTTTTAAAAATACCCAAAAACAATTCACTTTGTAAATATACTAAAATCACTAGATGGTACAACTTAAAGGGAAATTTTACACATGAATTACATCTCAATAAAATAAAAATTCAACATCTGTTTTAAAAACACCAAAATAAAAGTGTTCCATATATGGAATAAGTAACTTTACAAATTACATGATTTTTTAAGGAATTGCTATTATAAGCAATTAGAGAATCTCTAGATTTATATAATGCCAGCCATTTCAAATTAATTAGAACAGAGCAGAAACATCTCTTAGCCTACTCTTATTCTCAGAAAAGAATGCCTTCCCCAACCTCACTGACTGTGGGACATGAACTAGTCACTTCCTGCCCTGGGGCCTCCAGTCCTTCCTTTATAAGTGGCCTTCATTTCAACTCAACTCTTTCAACATATATGTATAGATCTAGCTAATATGAAACATAGGCTAAAAGTAGGTATTTCTTTTCTTGGCTGTTTTAAATTCATTATGTAACAAACTATATGTAGCTCAGAGTTTGTAAAGTATTTAAGCTCTTACATTATGTCTGTACTTTAGAAACAATAACAGCTTCTCAGTGGGGCTGCATTGCAAATCTGATGTTGAAGAAATCAATTTGAATTAATTTACATATACTACATACATACGTTACATTCCACATAAAACACTATGCATGGAAGTCGTTTCCCTTTGCTTAAAAATGTAACACATTTAACTGTGTGAGGTCTTAACCAAAATAAATTTCTCAGAGCTATAGTCTCCAGTCTACCAGCAGGGGGCAGAGGAATCTGGGCTTTGAAAAAGACAACCTTCACTTTCCAGAAAATACTGTATTGACTGGGTGTATGTATGGATAGATGTATAGCTAGACAGATATAGTGTGAGAGAGAAAAAAGGTTAGAGAAAGGAATAGATCAAAGATATGGAATCAAGAAATAAATAAAAATACAAAGTAGATTAGAAAAACATACATAGCTGGATTTAGATATATGGATACATAGATTAGATAGATACAAAGATAAAATATCAATAAAAATAGAGATATATAGTTAAATAAAATAGATAAATATAGAAAGAACAAACAGGGAGATAAATGAATTTGAAAGGTTAGTTTGAGATTAAACAGAGAGGATAGCTAGAGAGTTTACATAGTTATATTAGACATTTAAATAGATTAGATGAGAAAAAAGAAATTAATAAATAAATAGATTAAATGGATAAGATAACAATATGTCACATATAAATTTACCGCTGGTTAATGATTTGATAATCACAATTACCCTGAAGGGAAGATATTCTTATCCCTATTGTACAATTGAGAAAACAAACTAGAGAAAAGGAAGTAAGCCCATATGGGTGTGTTACATGTACTGTCATATTTAGTTCTCAGAACTATCCATGAACTATTCCATAGACAAGGAAACGGTCCCACAAGGGACAGTGACTTGCCTAAATTCATTCGCGTAGTGACAACAGAATTCTGCCTCCAACGTCTGTGCTCTTCCCTCTGGTACCCCAATATCACCCCTTAAAGGAGAAACATACAGAGCTGTGATGGCACATTAAACTGAAAGAGCTGGTACCTACCTGCCAATGAAGCCGAGTGATCTGACCCAGCAACAACACAAATTGCTTTAGAATTCTCTAGGCCTACAAAAAAAATAAAAATAAAATTTTTTTTGAAATTACATTTATAATAGAACAAACAGGGCAGAGAAGGGGCTGAGCAACACCAGCAGGGCCTGGGAGAGCCTCTTAGCCAGCGCAGGCAGGTCTGAGTCGGAGCACTGCCAAGAGGATGGCTAACGTGGTGGGGAAGCTGGTTACCTACCAGTGGGTTGAACAAGTAAGTAAATCTAGTGAGGACAAAGGAGCCAAATTTCTCACTATCAGAGAGGAGAGGAAAGACACACATATGAAAAGGTGGAAAACTAGCATTGCCCATGCGATACTGGACTGCCACTGGAGAAATCAGTGTAGACTCACGGTTTCTAGTAGAGACAGATAAAGTGATACAGTGTGCGCATGTGTAAATATGTGTATTTCCTAGCTCTGTCCACTAAGGGGGCCTAGAAAAATGGCATCTCATACATTTAGCTACTATCACATGCAGGCACTAAAATACACACCCAGGCTTCCTAACAACACACAGGCAGAACTAGAATTCAACCTGCCTTCCATCTCTAAACTCACCACTTTCCTCCCTTAATCACACTGCCTTTACTGACAGGTATAATTCCAATCAACTCTGCTAGAGAAATTCAGTCATTCTGTAACTCTTTTTTTCTGACACTTCTGCTTAATTAACTAGGGTCTTAATAAAATGCCCCTCGACCTTAAAGTATCCTGTGGAATGAGAAAGGGCCACGGCAGACATTTCCTCCGCATTTACTAGAGAAGAAGCGCTGGGCTCCTGGTGGCCAGGTGAGGAGACATCCAGGGTCCCAGCTCCAGAACTGCTGGTGGTAAAGTAAGGTGGGGGAACAAAAAATGAAGGACTTTAAGGGCAGAAAGCTGATGACCTGTTCTAATGTCACATCAGAAAGTTCCCCCAATTCAACTCTGAATCTAAGCTGTGCCCCAAGCAGATCTCAAACAGGCTGTTCAAATCAAATATAAGAACAGCATTTCTAATTCCTTCTAGTTACAGTCCTCTGCTAAAATAGAAAGCAGAATCTTTGGTGTGTGGGAAAGATTGTACGAACAATACAATATACAGTGCTATCCACACATGAGAAAATATGACAGAGGCAAGAAGAAGGGAAGTCTTTACTTAGAAAGCTGTACCTGAGGTAGGCCTTAAAAATTATCAGGATTTTCCTGGGGGAACAGGAGGGAAAAGGCAGAGGTAAAAGTTTGCCCACAGGCACAGAAGAATGAGAAAGCAGGATGCGCCCAGGGAGCAGTAAATACCTTGGTGAGGCAGGAAAAAATGTCTGGGAAGTTTGAGTTCATGTTCTGAATGTTTTCAATGTCATAGGAAGTGGACTGCCTGTCCAGCATCCAGTGCCTCCTTCTCCCTCCCCAACTTAACCTTTCAGGTGGCTAATCTCACCCCCAGAGGAAGAGGAGAGCCTGTAGGACTTAGGAAAATCAGAATGAACCCAACATCTGGTACATCATCCCCACTGTACCCTTCCCTTTTCTTTCCCCCCTTTCTACCACCTTCTAAAATCCCTCTTTGTTCTGAGCTAGCGGAGAGTAGTTAGAGGTTTCCTGTAAAGGTTTCATTACAGCCAACCATCAGTAGACTGGGTCACAAAGTAAGAGGGTGAGACAGGAAGAGGAAGAAGAAGACATGGTGCTATCTAAAGGCCAACCAAGTGAGTGCAAAGCAGAGGGAAGGGAGGGGGGGAAGGAAGAGAAAAGAATGAAAATGAGTCCCAGCATGAAAGAGAGAAAAGGAGAAAGTCCTACAGACAACTGGCCAACCGAACACGGACCAACAGGCCTGCGGGCAGAGCATTTACTGACTTCTCCTCATGTGCCCATGTAGAGGGATTTCCCGCAGGGAACACTCCTGCCTCCCTCCCTGCATCCTCACTGGCTCCTGCTTTCCTTTGGGAGAAGGAACTGGGCAAGTCCTTCTGGGTGCTCCCCTTGGCATGTGCTGCCTGCAGAGAGGGTGCCTCCTCATGTGTTCTCAGCTGTGCTGTCAGCTTGGTGGGCCCGACTCTATGCAGCTGCTCTAGTGCCTGGTAGGTAAATTCGACCTGGGATTCAGAATTTAGAGGTTTACTATTGCTACACACTATTCCTTAACACCTAAGCCATGTCTTCCAACCTACCTTTGAATAGTTCTAGAGCAGGTGTGGGCAAACTTTTTGACTCGAGGGCCACAATGAGTTCTTGAACTGGACCGGAGGGCCGGAACAAAAGCATCGATGGAGTGTTCGTGTGAACTAATATAAATTCAAAGTAAACATCATTACATAAAAGGGTACGGTCTTTTTTTTTTAGTTTTATTCATTTCAAACGGGCCGGATCCGGCCCGCAGGCCGTAGTTTGCCCACGGCTGTTCTAGAGCTACCATGTTGATCTCCACGCACCTGACTTGCATCTACCTCTCAGTGGGTTCCAAACTATGGCAGTGAAGAGAGATGCTTTTATTGGGTCCACAAAAATCCCAACAAGACTAACAGAACCACCAACAGAGAGAGTTAAGACACAGAGACCAAGAAATACCAAAAGCAAAACTCCATTCACCCATTTTCTGCACGCCGGTGGCTCTACTTCTCGACAAAGAATCAATACAGGACTCAGAAGAAATAAGGGCCTTACCTGGCACTCTGCCCGGTTCCTTTGCTGTCAAAAACAGTGGGAGGGTTTGCTCAGGGCACAACCGCCGTCCAGATGATGCCAAGCCAGTTCCCCACTGGAACACGATGCCACTTGCTTCCCAATTGAACAGAAAAAAAAATGCTTATTTGGATAAGACCAGATTGTTCTTTGAACTTCGCTGCTATGGAAGGTTCCTAATTCATTCTCAGTTAACTAATGCATTATGGAGAAGCTTATTTCTTAAGGGCCTTATGACTGGTCACAGGGATTACCACCAAGCCAATCAAAATCTAATGTTCAGCTGAAACCGGTTTGGCTCAGTGGATCGAGCGTCGGCCTGCGGACTGAAGGGTCCCAGGTTCGATTCCAGTCAAGGGCATGTACCTGGGTTGTGGGCACATCCCCGGTAGGGGATGTGCAGGAGGCGGCTGATCGATGTTTCTCGCTCATCGATGTTTCTGACTCTCTATCTCTCTCCCTTCCTCTCTGTAAAAAATCAATAAAATATATTTTAAAAAAAATCTAATGTTCAGTCTTAGCTGTTCTGGCTCAGTGGCTAGAGCATCGGTCTTCAGAATGAAGGGTCCTGGGTTCAATTCCGGTCAAGGGCACATGCCCAGGTTGCAGGCTCGATCCCCAGTAGGGGGCATTCAGGAGGCAGCTGATCAATAATTCCCTCATCCTTGATGTTTCTATCTCTTCCTCTCCCTTCCTCTCTGAAATCAATAAAAATATTTTAATAATGTTTTCAGAAAGAGTCCTTATCTTTTAGAAATATTTACAAAATGAGTGGGGAGGGGAGGACTTACAATTAAGTTAATCAATACATAATAGAAGCTATGCTGCTTTGTAACTGGACAGAAATGTATACATAAGGCTAGCAATTATAGAAAGTTGGTAGGAAAGGGGGGAGTAAACCCATGAGAGGCAATTCTCCACCCTGTTAATTTCTAAGAGAAGCTACTGCTTATAAAAGTGTAATTACTACCATACAACTCAGCAATCACACTCCTGGGCATTTATCCCAGAGAAATGAAAATTTATGGTCACATAAAAACTTGTCCACAAATGTTTACAGCTTTATTCTTAATAGCCAAACTCTGGAAGCAACCAGATGTTCTGCAATGGGTGACTGGTTAAGCAAACTGTGGTTGTTATAGACTGAATTATGTCCCCCGAAAATTCATGTGGAAGCCCTAGCCTGCAATGTGACTGTATTTGGAAACAGGGCCTATAAGGAGGCAATAAAGGTTAAATGAGTCATAAAAGTGAGACCTTAACCT
Organism: Myotis davidii; assembly: GCF_000327345.1. Taxonomy (NCBI): domain Eukaryota; kingdom Metazoa; phylum Chordata; class Mammalia; order Chiroptera; family Vespertilionidae; genus Myotis; species Myotis davidii. Next base: position 102,763 of record NW_006294347.1, on the reverse strand, counting down.
GATAGATCTGGTGTCCTGATAAGTAAAGGAGAGATACCAGTGGTGTCTCTCTGTCCGTGTGTGTATAAAGGAAAGGCCATGTGAGGACACAGAGAGAAGGCAGCCATCTGCAAGTCAGGAACAGAGGCCTCACCAGAAACCAATTCTCACAGCACCTTGATCTTGGACTTCTCACCTCCACAGCTGTAAGAAAATACATTCCTGTTGTGTGAGCCACCCAGCCTGTGGGATTTTGTCGTGGCAGCCTGAGCTAATATGGTGGTGCCTCTATACCATGGAATACTACTCCACAATAGTATTTGGTGCTCAAAACTGGGATGAATCTCCAGGGAATTTTGTTGAGCAAAAGAAATCTAACCCGAGAAAGCTGTATACCCTAGGATACCATTTATATAATATTTTTGAAGTGACAATATTATAGACATGGAAAACAGAGAGTGGCTGTCAAGAGCTAAGACGAGAGTGGGGCAAGTAGGAAGTGAGTGTCGCTATAAAGGGTGACAAGTGGTCCTTGTGGTGACGCACCTGTTCTACATCCTGACTGTACCCAGACATCCTGGTTGTGCTGCTGCACCAGTTACAAAAGATGTTACTACTGGGAGAAGCTGGGAAAAGAGTGCATGAGATCTATCTTATTTCTTACAACTGTGTGTGAATCTATAATTATCTCAAAAGAAAAACTTAAATGATTTTTATGTACAATCAACACTAAGCCCCAGACCACCATCAGCACAGTGCAACACCAGCCTCTTCCTCTCCTCTCCCCACTCTACAACTGGACTCACCAAACGCTTGAGCCTCAGCTGCCACAGCTGGTTAGGGCTGTCCTTCAGCCCAGGAGTGGGAGCAGAAAAATGAGCAAGGGAGAGAGAAAAGAGTCACTGCTCTTCAACCTGCCACCGTCCCTCTCGACTCATCACCCTCAACCACACACACAATCAGCCCTACATCCATCGCTCTCTCACGGTTCAGGAGAAAAGCTCATTTGAAGCTTTGAAGTCAATAGACATTACAATCCTACTAGTGCCGTCAGAGACAAAAAAGTGGGTCTTGGAATCCTAGACTCTGACCCCAGCTCTACCTTTTACTGCCTTACTCCCTGTGGAACCTTAGGCAAGCACTTTAGCCTCAGTTTCTTCATACATAAAAATGTAACTCACATCACCGCACAGCTGTGAGGATTAAATGAGTATTGATTAAATCAAGAGAGCCTAGCCCCAAGCCTAGAACACAATAAAGAGCTGGAAGTTTATTTCCTTCCTCCCTACCTGCTCAAGGCTTTCCCACATGACTTTGGCCTTACGTCCCTCCCTTTAATCACAAGTGCAGTGGAGGAGGACATTAAGTTACTTCTTATAGTTGACTTCTTCTAAAATTCTGTTTCTCCTTATTACACATCTATTTGGAAAATAAAAGCAAAATGATCACCTGTAGCAGCTAACGCATGCCTCAGTCCAGCAGCAATACTAACAACCTCCTCTTTCAGGAGCTGTCAAAACAGAGAAAAGGATTGAGTGATCAGAATCATCCATCTCCAAACTGTTACGAAATTGATGCCCAAATGCAATGCAGCATGGCCCACATTATGTGTCTACTGGTTTAGAGCCCCCATTCATAAACACCTCCACATGCATCCCTAAAAGACAAAAAGCTTTTTTAAATACCCTATCACAATGCCTCTCACAGATGGAGAGACCTTCAAGTACACAATGGTTGGCAAACATTTTCTATAAAGGGCCAGACAGTAAATATTTTATTTTTTTATAATATATTTTTATTGATTTCAGAGAGGCAGGGAGAGGGAGAGAGAAACATCAGTGATGAGAGAATCATTGATTGGCTGCCTCCTGCACGCCCCCTACTGGGGATAGAGCCTGCAACCCGAAGGAGCTCTCTGGGATCTTTTTTTTTTTAATCCTCATCCAAGGATACTTCTCCATTGATTTTCAGAGAGAGTGGAAGGGAGGGGGAGAGAGAGAGAGAAACATCGATGTGAGAGAGACACATTGATTGGTTGCCTGCCACACGTGCCACAACTGGGGCCGGGGGTTGAGCCTGCTACCAATGTACGCATGCCCTTGACTGGAATCAAACCTGGGACCCTCAGTCCGAGGGCCAGTGCTCCCACCCCTGAGCCAAACCTGCTTGGGAGTAAATATTTTAGACTTTGCAGGCCACAGGGTTTCTGTCACACTACTCTCCTCTGCCACTGTAACATAAAAGCCATAAATAAATGGGCGTGGCTGTGTTCCAATAAAACTTTATTTACTAAGGGTTCTAGTTTGCAGACCTTGGATCTAATCCAATCCCCATCCAACACTAGGAGCCGATGCACAACACCCCATCAGTGGCCATCCAACCCCTACCAAACACCTACTTCCAGACACATAGGCTCACCACCTCGCCAGGCACCTGTTCCATCTGTGCACTGTTCCATTTATCTCCTTAGGTGAAGCCAAACCTACCTGCTACAGCTTCTGATGATGCTTTCCAAATATGTGAAGGGATGTCCTCTCCAAGATGTCTTGTGGTGGTTTTCAAAATAGGTTCTCAGCCCTAGCTAGTTTGGCTCAGGGGTTGGAGCACTGGCCCTCAGACTTGAGGGTCCCAGGTTTGATTCTGGTCAAGGGCACAGGTACCTTGGTTGCAGACTCAATCCCCGGCCCGTCGGGGCACGTGCAGGAGGCAACCAATCAACGTGTCTCTCTCACATCAATGTTTCTCTCTCTGTGTCTCTCCCCCTCCCTTCCACTCTCTGAAAATCAATGGAAAAATATCCTCGGGTGAGGATTAAAAGAAAAAAAAGATCCCAGAGAGCTCCTTTGCCTCTCCTGCCATGAAAGGACACAGCAGGAAGACGGTTGTCTGTGAACCAGGAGGTGGGCCCTCACCAGACACCCAATCTGCTGGTGCAGATTGATCTTCCCAGCCTTCAGAACCATGAGAAATAGATGCTTGTTGTTTAAGCCACCCAGTCTATGGTATGTTGTTATAGCAGCCCAAACAGACTAAAGTACCATGGAAACCATGACCCAAGTAATACCCCGCAGACCAGCAACTGTAATTCAGCAGATGACAGAAGCAGACCAAGCTCTCTCCCTTGAAAATAGATCTCCCACTCTGAGTCAGAGTTTCAGGAAATTAGATAGGAGTAGAGCAGCTTAGGTGGCAAAACTCATTTTGGATCCCAGCATATTTCTCTTAAAATATTCCATAGTCCTATTATGATCACTTACACTATAAACTGCACCAAAATTTATACATCTTAAGTAAGATGCAGTGAAGAGTTCTGAACTAGGGCCAGGAGTCCTGTTCTATACTCAAGCTGTTCAATACGGTGGCCTCTAGCGACGTGTGATTACTGAACAAGTGAAATGTGACTAGACTGAGTAGAGACACAAAAATGTACACCAGAGTTCAACTTAGAATAAAATAAAGAATACAAAATATCTCATGAATAAATGTATATATTAATGACATATAAAGTGAAATGATAATAGTGTGGATACACTGGATTAATTTAAAAGCTATTTAAGCCCTAACCGGTTTGGCTCAGTGGATAGAGCATTGGCCTGAGGACTCAAGGGTCTCAGGTTCGATTCCGGTCAAAGGCATGTACCTTGGTTGCGGGCACATACCCAGTAGGGAGTGTGCAGGAGGCAGCTCATTAATGTTTCTTTCTCATTGATGTTTCCAACTCTCTATCCCTCTCCCTTCCTCTCTGTAAAAAACTCAATAAAATATATTTTAAAAAATAAAATAAAAGCTATTTAAATTAATTTTGCCTACATACCACAACATGAATAAAACTTGAAAACATCACGTGAAGTGAAAGAAGTCAGATATAAAAAGCCACACATTAAAAAAAAAGAAAGGGGCCCTGACCGGTTTGGCTCAGTGGAGAGAGCGTCGGCCTGCAGACTGAAGGGTCCCAGGTTTGATTCCGGTCAAGGGCATGTGCCTTGGTTGCGGGCACGTCCCCAGTGGTGGGTGTGCAGGAGGCAGCTGATTGATGTTTCTCTCTCATCAATGTTTCTAGCTCTCTATCCCACTCCCTTTCTCTCTGTAAAAAATCAATAAAATATATTTAAAAATAAAATTAATATCTTAGTCTTTAAAAAAAAAAAAGGGGGGGGCACCTCTCGTATAATTTCATTTGTATGAAATGCCCAGAATAGGCAAATCCATAGAGATACATTAGTAGTTGTCAAGGGGAGGGGAGGGGAGGGGAGAATAAGAAGTCACTGCTATTGGGTGCACAGTTTCTTTCCTGGTAATGAATATGTTCTAAACTTAGATCATGGTGAAGGCTGCATATCTCTGTGAAAATACTAAAAAACACTAAACCATACATTTTTAAAGGGTAAATGCTATGGTATGTAAATTACATCTCAATAAAGTTGTTATTTCAAAAATTAATCTCACCCATTTCACTTTATTTTTTAAATGGTGCTATTAGAAATTTTTAAATTATATTTATGGCTCACATTATATTTCTATTAGACAACACTGGCTTATACCATTTGCCTAATTTAGTGTCTATAGATAAGTAAGTCACTTCTATCTGGACCAATTTCTAACATAGTTCCCATGATTACTAATTTTAGAATTATAAAAAGTCATTAATGTCTTTATAAAACATATAACCTTTATTATTTTATTCCACAAAAATGTATAAAGTGTATGAGGATTAACTGAGGGTGTGTTTTTTTTTTTCCACTCACAACCTTCATGCCCCCAAGATAATTTTTCCCAGAAAAAAACTGTTTTTCAGCTTTCAGGGACTCAGCCCGTCTGCGGAGGAATAACTGTAATACCCTGTAAATTCTTTAACAGGACACGGGCAAGGTGCATATCAGGTGATGTCCTTACCTCAATGGCCTGGGGAACCACACATTTTCCAGGCCCATGAGGAACTCCTAATTGGCCAAATGAGTTGGATCCACACGATAGAACCTGACCATTTTCTGCAAAATACAAACACTTAAGTCACAATCTAAGTAGTAAGAGATCTGTGACCAATGGGTAAACACTGAAGGAGCCAAGGGAATGAAAGGAGTGAGGGCCCTGTGCTTCGGCACATTCAAACCATTAACACAATTTCCATTATTTTAACACTTCAGACCTTTCTCCTTGCCTTTCCCATACTCACCGCTTTCTCGCGGACAAGGAGTAACCTAACCAGTTGGTGAGTTTGGGAGAAGGAAAGAATAGAACATGTGTGGCTTGGCACCTTCCTCGCAGGTACTCTGGGCTGACACATAGTAAGGGTTTCTACTATAGGGAAGGCTTAGAGTTTTGAGGATAAATTTGGATCAAAGAACCGCTTGGCCTGCCAATGAACCCTGTCCTCCAAATTAGCCTTTATCTGTAAAAAGCCAATAGTTTGATCTCCACCTGTCTCTATACCTTTTTCACAATTGGTTCCAAATATGAAAGGAAACAGAGTGTTATCTATGACTCCCTAAAACCAAAACACAGGCCCATAATGAGCACTTCACAAATGATAGCTATTATTTAGATTCTAGTAATTACTACCATAGTCCACACACAGTACGGAACCCCTCCATAGAAGAGAGATGGAGACACCCTAGCAGGGCTGCAATGACGGGACAAGAGTTCACCAGAGAGACAAGAGAGGGGCTGTTCCAGGCAGAGAACAACATGTACTATTCGGTATTATGAGAAAGAAAAGTAAAGGGAGGAGAATAAGAGCCAAGGCAACAACAGGAGGAGGTGGGGAACAATAATTAAAGGCCATGTGCTAAAAAGCTTGGGATGTGAGCTATGCATGTGAGAATCCACAGGGGTCTGAGGCAGGGCTGGGGTTGGTGGGGTTACATGGTCAGAAGATGCTGTTGCCAGAGAACTGTGACAAAGAGGGACTTTAGTCAGAAATTATAGATGGTCCTTTGAATCCTAATGGCCAGCTAGATGGGGCAAAAATACTTCCAGGGAGAAGTCATCTGATAAAGTATTTATTGTCAACTGATTCCCAAGAGCATTGCAGTGGTCCCTCAGTATTTGCAGGGGATCGGTTCCAGGACCCCTTGCAGATACCAAAATCTGAAGATACTCAAGTCCCTTATATAAAATAGCATGGGACAATGCATACAGTTGGCCCTTGCATTCTTGAATTCCTAATCATTGACTGAAAACACTGTATATACTACATAAATGATAGCTATTATTTAGATTCTAATAATTACTACCATAGTCAACACACAATACGGAACCCCTCCATAGAAGAGAGATGGAGACACCCTAGCAGGGCTGTAATGACGGGACTAGAGTTCACCAGAGAGACAAGAGAGAGGCTATTCCAGGCAGAGAACAACATGTACCATTCGGTATTCGGTTTTTGATCAGCAGTTGGTTGAATCCACAGATGTGAAACCTGCGGATACAGAGGACCAACTGTATTCTATTAACTCTTAGCTCCTATCACTCTACATCCTATTCTGCTATCTGGCTTCACAGAAACAGAACAGTTCTGTCCAGTCATATTCATATTTTGCAAGGGGAAAGCTACCATCACTGTTGTGGCAACTACAATGTTCCCCTGTGAGTAACCGCAGCTGGCACTCCTGTCCACCTAGCCCAGCCGTGCAGCTATCATGAACTTCTGGGACAGGAAGTGGCCACCAAAGGTGATCTAGTTCATTCCCCAGTCTCTGGCAAAGGTTTACCAGCTCAGCCCTAGCCGCTTTGGCTCAGTGGATAGAGCATCAGCATGCGGACTGAAGGGTCCCAGGTTCGATTCCGGTCAAGGGCACATGCCTGGGTTGCGGACTCGATCCCCAGGAGGGGGGTGCAGGAAGCAGCCAATCAATGATTTTCTCTATTCATGAATGTTTCTCTCCCTCTCCTTTCCTCTCTGAAATCAATAAAAATATATTTAACAAAAGCTTTCCTGCCCAAAGTTTTACTGTTTAAACTCTCCTTGCAAAAGACATCGCATAACTTTCTTTGACAACCATAGAGAACATTTGGGTGTGTGTTTTAAACCCAAAGAGGCTTTCATTTAATCAGCATCACCACCATTGTGCTCTTCTCACTCAAAGCCTTTGTGGTGACAAAGATTCCCCTAGCAGTAAACTCACCTGTGAGAATAATGGTGAAGTCCCAGCCACAGGCCACCTGTTGAATGGGACAGCCAATGAGGGATTTGCAGGGTGTAAAATACAGGACATCCTCCATGTGACCAAGCCCCAACTGCCCGTCTTTGTTCAGGCCACAAACAAAAAGGCTTCCTCCATCTGTAAAATACAAAGGCCCTGGTGATAGTGTGCACCGGAGAAATTACAACTGCCAAAGATCTTTTCTCACCCACATTAATAAGCCATGTATGTCAATGTGCACTGAACCAAATGGCACTAGGCCAAGGGACTCAAATCTACTATCTAAATGGAAACTCCAAGTGCTAGAGTAGTGGCCAACTAATCACCAAATTGAGCACCTGCTGTAACAATAAAGCCAAATCTATTCTGCACTTGGACAGTGCCAAGTATTGTTCTAAGACAGTGGTTCTCAACCCTCTGGCCCTTTAAATACAGTTCCTCAGGTTGTGACCCAACCACAAAATTATTTGCGTTGCTGCTTCATAACTGTAATGTTGCTACTGTTATGAATCGTAATGTAAATATCTGACATGCAGGATGGTCTTAGGCAAGCCCTGTGAAAGGGTCGCTTGACCACCAAAGGGGTCGCGACCCACAGGTTGAGAAGTGCTGTTCTAAGAGGTTTCTGTGTGGGGCCAACTTATCCTTTAAGCACAGGGCCTAGGGCCCCCAATACCTTTAGAGGCCCACAAAAAATGTTTTAATTTTAAATTCTTTTAAAATCAGAAAAACTGCAGCTGGTGTGGCTCAATGGTTGAGCAATGGCCTATGAACCAGGAGATCAGAGTTTGATTCCCAGTCAGGCCACATACCTGGGTTGCAGGCTTGATCCCCAGTGGGGGCCATGCAAGAGGCAGCTAATCAATGATTCTCTCTCACCATTCATGTTTCTAGCTCTCTCTCCCTTCCTCTCTGAAATCACTAAAAGTATACTTAAAAAAAATAAAATCAGAAAAATAAATGTAATATTAATGAATATATAATACTAAAACTAGCCTGGATTATATTAACCTTTACATCAATACAGTTGTAAAATATAATTTTTAATATTTCTTTATAGGTCCAAAAGTGCCAAGGACCCATAAAATGCAGCCGTTAATTCACTGATTCTTTTTATCCACCATTAGTATCCCCATGGAATAGAGAAGAAACTGACAGAGAGGAATTAAATAATTTGTCTAAGGCCATACATATAATAAATAACAGAATTAGGACTTGAACCCAGCGTTTGCGTTCTTCACCAGGGTGCACTATGCCCTCTTTCACAATGTTGTAGCACTTGTAGTGTTTGTTAAGTTCCATCCTAGTTATCGCAAGGGAAATTAAGGAAAATACAAAGTTCTTGCTCTCAAGAAATAAACAAGCTAATTGCAGACTCCTAGCTCATATGCAAAAGTTAAGTAGCAATCTATGGTATAAAATGTGACATATTTTGCAACTCTGCCACTAATACGTCTTATAATCTTAAGCAATCAGTTTTCTTCTTTGAACCTCATTTGTGTAATGAGATAGGAAGAGGGGGAGGAAGGTGGGAGTTTCAGGAGAGCCCAAATCTCTGAAGTTCTTTCAGCTCTGACAATCTAGGATTCTCAGATAACTTGGCTCTTTTACCAAAATGTTTTCCTCTGCAAAATACAAAAGGCTGAAAGATAGTAATATAACATCCTAAGGGGAAGTGTCTAAGTAAGAAAACAAGGGGCTGTGTGCTCTTGAAAGAAAGTTACCTGTGACAACAGCAGAGTGGCCCCCTCCTCCCGCGATCCTCCTGACACACTCAGGTTTACAGAAGTCATTCAGTTGTTGGGGCAAAAACACGTCTTCCTTATGGCCAAGGCCAAGTTGCCCATAGCTATTTGCACCCTAGAAATAACATAAACCAAGGATGAAAAAAGTATGGAAACCCCTTTATTTACCTGGCTCTGCCTTTCTCACCCCGACAACATCTCAAAGTCTATATACAAATGAGATTTCATAAGCTTATCCTTAAGAGGTTATTATATGCAACCCACACTTAGAAGGCAGCTCCATCCCCAGAACACTGCGCTTGCCAGGTCGGAGGAGCCCTTAGCATCCTCAACTTATCCAATGATACTCCTCACCTTCCCCTTCCAATGCCCCAGCTCCCCTATGTTGCTTTTGAGGACAACATGGGAGTTCCTTCTGATAAAATCGAATTACCTGGGATGGCTAAGAAAAGAAATAATGAAGGGAAATAGAAACAAAGTGCCAGGACTAGTTCTTGTCCCTTCTCCCCATATCCCACAGGGAAAACCAGTAATGACTCTCTGTAATCAAAGTTAGCTAAGAGTTTTGTGCCCTCAAGCAGGGCATGTCATTGTTATTTCATCTGTACCGGTTAATAATGGCGGATTTTGTAATCAAAGAAAACACGGTAATTTCAAGAGAAACATCAAAAGTGCTTTATTCAAAGTAATGTCCATTGCTAGCTACACATTTCCCCCAATTTTCAGGTAATTTGTGGATACCGTCCCAATAGAACTTTTCTTGTTTTGAGGCAAACTATTCAGAGACCCAATTTTCCACTTCTTCCTATGTTTTGAAGTGCTGCTAGAAAGTGCGTGTGCCATCGATCGGAACAAGAGGTAATCTGAAGGAGCAAGGTCTGGTGAATATGGCGGGTGGGTTAATCCTTCCCAGGCAAGATCTTTTAACGTGTCTTTAACTGGTTTTGAAGTATGTGATGGTGCATCATTATGAAGCAAAATTACTTTGTCGTGTCTTCTGGAACATTCTGGTCGTATCACGATCAAAGCATGGTTCAAATTGATTATTTGTTGTCAGTATTGATCAGTATTAAGGGTTTTACCTGGTTTTAGAAGCTTATAATACCACATCTTCCTGATCCCACCAAATGCA
>NW_006294347.1:83102-91979 GCF_000327345.1 Myotis davidii | reverse complement strand
GAGATATTTTTAAGCGTAAAAATATGTATGATGTTAACACCTTCAGAAAATTTGACATATGAAGTTTTGAAGCTTGCTGTCAATACAACAAAATAGCATATATATCAAATCGAATATATAACAACACATGTGTGACTCCATCTATTGAAAAAAATCCACATTATTAACTGGTACACCTAGTATGTGAAAGAGGGTGGCAATGATCTCTAAGGGCCTTTCCTAGTACTATGCTTTGTGACTCTAAGATTCACATGGTGAGATCCCTGTAAGGGGACAATATGTCTATCATTATTATACAGTAAAGGTCCACAATCCCTAATCTGAAACCCTTGCAGCCAGATACGTTTCAGATCAGAATTTTACGGACTGTAGAAAAGTAATACATACATCATATACACTTCTGCAAGGTACAGGAGCAGCACCCCTTAAACAATAGTATTATTTCTGCAGTAAATGGTAGACATACTCAGAGTAAGTAGACAAAGACTATAAACAGCCTATGTCAGGTCAGTTTGGGGTGTTCAGAGCTTTTTGTTTTCAAAACTGAAGAGAATGGATTGTGGACCTGCTGAGAGAATCTAATTAAGATTTCAGAAATCCTTATAATTTCTCCAGGTATCTGCTTCTGGCTAGTTCTTCCTAGAGATGAGTAATAAAATCTTTAAAATGTGCTTGTTTTTAAAATGCCTGAATGAGAAAAAGTGATTTAAAACAACAAGCTGGTTTGGCTCAGTGGATAGAATGTCGGCCTGCAGACTGGAGAGTACCGGGTTCGATTCTGGTCAAGGGCACATGCCGGGGTTGCAGGCAAGATCCCCAGTAGGGGGTATGCAGGAGGCAGTCCATTGATGGTTCTCTCATCATTGATGTTTCTATCTCTCTCTCCCTCTCCCTTCCTCTCTGAAATCAGTAAAAATCTATTTTTAAAAAATAAAACTACAAAAAATAGATACATACATAAAAACAAACTCCTGCCCCATGTCATCCTGGGGTGCAAGGACTCCATGCTGGAAAATCAAGCCATGGCAGGGACACAGGTCCCAGAGGCCATCAGGGGCAATATCAGCTACCGATTACTGAGTGCTTTTCCCTGTGCTGGGCAATTACCTTTAACTCTCACAACAGAGGAGATGGGCATTGTCGTTCTCATTGTACAGATGAAAAAACTAAGGCTCAGAGAGGTTAAGAAATTTCCCATAGTCACATAACTGGGTAGGCAACTTTGTCTCTAAGAATAAAGAAAAAAAATAAAAATAAATTATATATATCCTATATAATAAAAGCCTAACATGCACATTGACCAAAGGGGGGAAAGACCGGTTGCCACGATGTGCACTGCCCCCTGGTGGTCAGTGTGCTCCCACAGGGGGAGCACCGCTCAGCCAGAAGCTGGGCTCACAGCTGACAAGTGCAGCGGCAGTGGCAGGAGCCTCTCCCGCCTCCAAGGCAGTGGCAGCGTTATATATATATATGTATAAAAATAAATAAGTATAATGAACCTGCTCAGAGCTTACCTGGCAAGAGGCTGACTATATGACCCTGTCTACATAGTATCCCCATCACTTTTTCTTGCTTTCTTTTTCTTCACAGCACTGCCTGACATAACATTATATATGTTTATGTGTTTACTGTCTACCACCTAAAAAGTAAACTCCATGAAGGTAGGAACTTTATCTGAATCTATGCCGGCCCAGAAAAGGTGTGCATATATTTCATAGTGAATGAATATAAGACCCTATGAGTCCCTACCTAGGAAAGATCAAATGCTTGCACAAGGTGACGTGGAGGGTGTATGCACAGGATTTCTCCATTAGCCCTGAGTTCTCGTGGCTGTCCCATGACCCAGGTTACAGGCTGCTGACCAGAAAGTCAGACACTGGCATTATGGAATTCAAATTACGATACCAATTTTTGTAATGCAACAGGAGGCCCTAAATCCATGACAAAGCAAAGCAAAATGAAATTTTAATACAACCTATTACAGCTCTATTTGCCTCCAGGCAACACACACACACATACAAACACACACACACACAACTCCAAGGAGGTAAACAGTCCCTGGGATGGCTAAGAAAAGAAATAATAAGAGGCTGACTTGTGTTCCCTAAAATTCATTTGTTGAAGCCCTAACCGCCAGGAGCTCAGAATGGAACTAGACTTGGAGACAGGGCTTTTCAAAGACAATGAAGGTTAAATGAGGTCATAACCATGTGGCCCGACACCAGTCCGTATGACTGGTGTTCTTATAAAAAGAACACTGGGATGCTCTTGCAGAGAAAAATCCCTCTGAGGACACAGCAAGAAGGCTGCCGTCGCTAAGCAAGAGACAGGCCTCACAAGAACATAAACCTGTTCACACCCTGATCCTAGACTTCTGACCTCCAGAACGGTGAGAAAATAAATGTCCATGGTTTCAGCCCCCCAATCGGTGGCATTTTGTTATGGCAGCCTTGGCAAACTAATACACAGATAACGCAGCTGGAAGAACACCCCATCAGGTCTCCAAGCACAGCGGTGGGTTAGGTGCAACAGACAAGGCCACAGCGGAAAGGCTTTTTCTGTCAGATTTTCCTCTGTCCACACAGACCCCCGTCTCTGGCCTGGGAAAAGCCAGAGACATCACCCACTCCTGGCACACATTCAATCCCCAATTCCACCACCAGGTCAAGTATCACCTCAAAGATACTCCGACCGCCAGACCGCTCAGGCCACACCACACTCCCCCTTCTGCGAGTCTGCAGCTGACATTCAACAAGTGTTCCCTGTACTGATAATCACCGTTTTTAAATTAGCGAACATGTACTGGTTTTCACAGCAATATAGGTATCTCCCCACCCACCCCCACCCCAAGCGTTAAGTCTTTCACTCGAGCTTTCCCCCAAAAGAGCAGCCCAGGGGTCACATACAACAGGTATTAGTCAACAGATATTTACTGAGCCCCTTGCCATGTGCCAGGCACCGTGAACAAGACAGGCTCAGCACCCACCGTGACGACGCTGACATTCCAGCCAAAGAGACTGACATCCACAGATGACACACGGCATTAACACTGGGACACACGTTATGAGGAGCTAAGACACCGCGTCTGCTGGCTCCCGGGCATCCGGCGGAGGACCTGCCACGCACGCCTCTCCCCGAGCCAGGACATAAACGCGACCCTGCCTCTCCGGGCGCCAGTCAAACCCGTACCGCGCAGACCCCCGCGCCCCCGACAGGGGCAGGCGCCGGCCACAGCAGAACAGCAGCGATGGTGCAGGGTCTCTGCCTTTGTGCGCCGCCACACTCCGCAGGCCGCACTGGGAAGGAGGCTCCCGCCAGGCTGGGGCGGGGCTGGGTAACGGCCCCGTCCTCCGGGCCAGGCAGGGTGCGGGCTCCCGGTGACCCACAGGGTCCGAGACGGGAGATCCTCTCTCTTCAGGGCCATCCACGCCGTCTGTCCGGGAGTATAACAGCACATGCAACAAGGGCAGATGGGCCAATAAAACCAAAGTGCATCTTGGTTTGAAACTAAGCACAAACCAGCGAGGTCCAGAGCCTCTGAGATGTTGATCGTAACTAGCAGGTGGAAATGCATACCTGTAGGCAGATGCACGTGACGGAGGGACTCGGGTGAGCGGCCCGTCCGCCTTCCCCTGGGGACATGCAGCCATGAGGAGGCGCCCATCCGGGCTGAAACATTAACCTGTCTCATCAGCGCTTTTCAAATGTCCTCGGGAATCCAGGCATGATCGGTGCTGCTTTGGGGAACAGTCGGTGCCTCAGAACTTGGAACTGTGTCCCTGGGACGAGCTTGCTCCTGCGGCAGCATCTGCTCTTCGTGGGGCCTCGCCTCTGCCTGGCAAGCAGCTTTTCCGAACCCCGTTCCCTCTAGGCCTGATGCCAGCGGGTTTTACACCCTGAGGGAGTGCTTCAGTGGAACTGGTTATTTTTGGAAAATTAGCTGTTATCTTTTTAAAATATATTTTTATATATCTCAGAGAGGAGGGGAGAGAGAGAAACGCCAATGATGGGAATCATTGATCGGCTGCCTCCTGCACGCCCCCTGTGGGGGTCCAGCCCACAACCGGAGCATGTGCCCTTGACCGGAATCCAGCCTGGGACCCTTCAGTCCACAGGCGGACCCCCGACGCTCTACCCACTGAGAAAAACCAGCCAAGCCTTTGCCTTTATTTTTAGTAATAATTCTGTAGATTGCATCACACTCCACATTTTTATCCCCCTGGAGTCCCACGACAGCCCAGAGGGACTAACATGGTATCACCATTTGATGGGGAAGGAAGTGAGCCTGGGAAGCGGTGGGAAGAGTCCTGCCTCAGTGTCTTAGGCGGAACTCGTTGGGCCTGCTTTGGGGCGCATTTGCAAAATTTAAGGGAGGATAGATGAGGGTAATGTCTTATATCGCTGGGCTGGTGTCGACCTCAGTGCCTGGTAGGTATCGGGAACTTACAATGAGGAGCCTGGTTTGGGGACTCCTGCTGGGGCAGCCTTCTGACTCAGTGCTCTGAGCATGATATTGCTCAGAGTCCTGCCCTGATTCTGATCATCAATACTGGGTAATTTTCATCCAACAAAGATTTTCACATAAAATGGCTTTTATCAGACATCCTCATACACTTTTGGTGGAAGCTAAATAAGCACAAATTTCCTGAAGGAAATCTGGCAATGCATATTAGGAATATGAAGATAGATATTTACCCAGTAATTCCACATCTGATCATTTATCACAAGAAAATAATCAGAGCGTGCACAAAGACTTAAACTGCAAGTTATGCCCTAGCCAGTTTGGCTCAGTGGATAGAGAGAGCGTCGGCCTGTGTACTGAAGGGTCCTGGTTCAATTCTGGTCAGGGGCACAGGCCTGGGTTGCGGGCTTGATCCCCAGTAGGGGGTGTACAGGAGGCAACCAATTAATGTTTTAAACTGCAAGCTATTCTTGCAGTTTAAAATATTTTTTTCTTAAATTTACTGGGCTAACTTTGGATAATAACATATATTTTAGGTGTACAACTTTATAATATAACACCTGTATACTCTATTGTGTGCTCACCCTTTAAGTATTTTTTAAAAATATTTTATAGAGAGGCAAAGCAGCTCTTTGTTCTTGCGGAAACTTGTGCAAAAACGATACCATGTTTGCTGATTGTTTTATATGATTGGCCTTTTTTGTTCTGACAATTCCTTTCAAGCATGTGTAATAGGACGTAA
This sequence comes from Myotis davidii, assembly GCF_000327345.1. Taxonomy (NCBI): domain Eukaryota; kingdom Metazoa; phylum Chordata; class Mammalia; order Chiroptera; family Vespertilionidae; genus Myotis; species Myotis davidii. The sequence goes on along the minus strand of NW_006294347.1, from coordinate 86,775 downwards.
AAATAGGACCCCCTTCTTGTCTCCATTTTGGCTGAACCCTCAAGTCAATAATTGCTAATTACTCCCACATTATAAAGTGAGGTACAAGACCACCAATGCCTAACTTGTGAAGGAGGTGTCTAGAAACCAGTGCATGACCTCCAGTCTATGAAAGAGTTGGAGAGGATGAGAAGGAATTCTGGTAGAATATGTGGCAATAGCTGTCAATGTGCTCTGAGCCCACACTCATCTCATGTCTAGAGAAAGGCAGGCCTCAGCAGGGCTACTGAGAGAGCTTGGTCTGTATCCCCCCAGACTGGCACCCAAAACAGGCTGCTGTGCAATTTGTGCTGAGAAATTCAAGGTGGATGGTCAGAGAACTGATCAGATAGTTGAGCAAAGAGACATTGATGCTTTGGAGAGGTCTTTCATGCCCAGTTTTTCATGACAAAGAATATCTGAGTATCTGCCATGTGAGTGTTTTCCATGCATGAACAATAGTCTTAGACCCCATCCCAGGGGATTCTGGAGGGCTGGAATGACACTCCAAGAGAGCTGACCACTAGATTCTTAGAGGCTCAGGGAGAAAAGTTCAACAGCCCAGACAGAGAGGTACATTTACCCACATCAAGAGATTCCAAGAAATGAGGTGGTAAGGGCTTCCAAAACTCCCACAGAGAATGGGTCAGCACTAAATACTTACCAAGTATACAAAGCACTGATGCCAACTCACAACAGTATCAGACAAAAAAAAAAAAATTCTCCTTACCTCTCCTTTTCCCCACCATTCCCAAACCCTGCAGGAGCCAGAGGCATCCTAGAGTGGGGAAGGAGGAGCAAGAAAATAAAGAATCTAAGCACAGCCGGTTCACCATCGGGTGATGGGAGCCTGACAGCCGGGGGAGAGACCGAGAGGTCAGCTGGTCCTGCCCCCTCGCTGGCCCCACCCCCGCCACGGGTTGCCCTCTGTGTGTGGGGCAACCGGCAGGATGGGGGCCTTGGCCTGGCGCCACCCGCATCCTCGGCCACCCACCCCGGTCCCCACTCGCCATTGGGCGATGGGAGCCTGCCAGACAGTGAAAGGGACCAAGAAGTGGTCAGTGCACCTCACAGTGACTGGTCGAGCGGTCATTCTGGTCGTTCTGCCATTATGGTCACTGGGCTTTATTATATAGGATATTCATGGGCTTTTAAAAAATATATAAGGATGTGATAGATTTCTTAAACTAATACAATTGCTAATATATTTAAATGAGTTAACATGTTTGACCAAAAAATAAATGCTTGCTGAGAACATGAATTTTGTATCCATTTATTATCCAGTTGAATAACAAACTTGCAAATCATAAATGTATATTACGTAGTAAAACAAAGACTATACTGAAATAGACCTCAGTATCTTTATACATTTCCTAGAAATTAAATATATGCACTCTATTATATGTCTTTAAAAAGTTCCAGGATTTTTTCGTTTTTCCATTTGGAAGCCAAATTAAAAGTTAACTCTAATTCTGTGTATTTTGGTGGAGCATTACTACTGTACAATTCCAAATGACAGAGTAGGCAGATTAAGAAATGTAGGCACTCTAAGGACCAGCTTTTGGAGCTTTCTTCAAAAAGTCAGGAAAATGCATACCATAATGTCTGAGTAACAACCCAATGGTTAAGAATCATGAACCACCATTGTGCCTGCGCATGGCGCCGGGGTTCAGGCTGCAGCGCCAGAGCACTTGCTTGCACATAACTGGGGCCAACTGCTCCCCACCGGCGGCCTTTCAAGCAAGAGCAACAGGGCAGAGGAAACAAAAGAATTATGAACCAAACATTTGGTTCAATTCTCTTCCTAGATGCTTTCAAGATATATATTTTTTAAGTGCATGAAAACTCTAAGACTCTCAGGATTCCTGATTTACCAAATATCACAAATCCAGAGGTTAGAAGAATTGAAATCTATCCTTAAATATTTCCGTTATTCTGAAGTTGTGAATTATAATGGTTGTGCCTTTAAATATTTATTTGTGTGCTTTAGTCGTAGAGTGATTTTAAATACTATCATTTTACAATTCAATAACTATGATTCTTCACCATAATCAAGGTGGTATGAAAATAACCAGATACAGCCCCCGCAGGTTGGTTGAGCATAGTTCCATGTACCAACAGGTCACCGGTTCTATTCCCAGTCTGGGAACATGCCCAGGTTGTGGGCTTGAACCCCAATAAGGAGTGTGCAGGAAGCAGCTGATTGAAGTTTTTCTCTCACATCAATGTTTCTCTCCCTCTCTCTTCCTCTCTCCCTCCATAAAAACACTTTAAAAAATAGATACACTATGCATAGTTTGCTGTTATTTGCCATCTATCATGGTTTGCTTATAATAGATGTCCTTGCAACCAAACAACTAACTATAAACTAGCTAATGAATATTTTAAATAATTTTAGATTAGCCTTGATCAATTTAATATCAAAAATATATTTAATAGTTAATCAGCTATTAAAATTTATAAGCAATGTAAAAATATGAATTACCTTTCCCAACTCTGTCTTCTGCTAACCCAAGGACAATCCGTCACAATACTGGGGCTACATGTCTGAGTATGGGCCTTGCAAGTAGCACCCCCACCAAGTTCCCTTGGCCCCATGAGTAGGACAGATCATCTAAAATAAAACCAGTGTCATGCAATGCCATTGAAAAGAAAGTTTTAAAGAGAATTGTCATTTGGGAAGGGGCTCCCTAGTGCCTACAAAATAAAAGCCCCAAATTCTTAGCCTGGTCTTAAGATTAAACCCTAGTTGACCTTGCCAGACTTAGCTACTCCTATCCCTACAAGAATGTACCCTTGAAGCTAGACAGCTTGCTCTTTATTGGGTATGCTTCATGTGCAAAGCCCTCTAAACTGTTGTGCATGCTAGCAGCTGGTCTCCAATTAAAATCAGGGGTTTGAATGTGATTGAGCTTGGCACAAATTCAGTGATACATAAGATAGCTTAGAAATAAGAGGATTTAGGTAACTACATGGACCAGCTCCATAATACCTATAAAGGTATTGTTTTTTATTGTTGACAATCCTATGAAGGTATTTTAAATGCTCATAAAATCATTTTACTCAAGAAGGATTGGGAAAAATAGAAGGTTGGGACTAGATATATCTATTGGGTCAAACAACTTCTCTATAAAAACAATAACAGGTAGTCATGGATTGTATGATATGTGAATAATATTTCACTAAAACTGTCACCAAAAACAAAAATAACCAGGTACAAATTTTCAAAGACTAATGGGCCATTAGGGAATGGGAGTAGAAAATATTGTTTGGCTGCTATCCCTCCATGACCAAATCTTTAAGAAAAGCAAGAGTTGGCCCCCAGGCTTGTGAATTGATGCTCAGATGCGCTCTCAGGATCAGGACTGGCAACTGTCAGATGCTCGGCGGCCGGCTGACCTTAGCAAGGGCGTCACTGACAACACCGAGATCATGCTGCAGCTCATTCATGACGCTGGTTAGGCTCTTGGTGTCTTTCAAGATCTGAATACTTTGTGTATACGGATTATACTTCACTCCAAATGGACGCTTAATTGTTTCGGAAAATTCTCTATTTAAGAACACATATAAAAGGCAATTAATTTCTAGGAAAGAAACAGTGAAAACTAAATAACAGCAAACCTATTTCACACACTAGCCAAAAGACAAATCTAGA
>NW_006294347.1:68680-82762 GCF_000327345.1 Myotis davidii | reverse complement strand
GGGAAAGATCCTGTGGATGGCTTCACTAACAATGTATTACTTTACACATCTCTTAACTAGTGTAAGGAGACCATCGACAGTAGCTTTATCTATAAACAATAACACTGGCTAAATAGTAAGTCCACTCAATTATACTAAATTCTACCCTTTCTTCAAACATGAACGTTCCGCCTTCTTTATCAAGCCAAAATTTGAACCTCTCGTTTGGCACTCCCAGGAACAATCATGCTCAGATCCCTAGGGATACTTGTACAGCTCAGAACAATTATACACGAGTGGAAGATGAAATCCAGTTTGCAATCCACCTGGTCTACCCAGAGGGGACCCCTCTTCTAGTTGTGCAAAGGTGTGTTAGAGGCATGGCTTCAATCCCCAACTATAAGGAAATCCATAAAAGATGAGGAGCATGTCTTCAACCTCTATCTGTCTCCATTGTCACAATATGATCTCATGACCCCTTCCACCAAATTGTTTTTGCTGTTTCTGCCTCTACAGTCCTTTCCTTTCCTACAACCTCTATCTTAGTTCAGGCATTTATTTCCACTTGAAGCATTGCAAGAATCTAAGCAGTTTCTCTGCCAGCAATATCATCTTTTCTTTCCTTTTTTTTTTTAAACAACACACTTAGCTGGTTAATAGTTAAAGCGTAGCTTTAATGTTTTTCCACCTTTTTGCCTTTTTTATAATGCTGCCCCGTAGCCTAAAACTTGACATATCTAAATCCTGTCTATTCTTCATGTATTTTCTAAAATGCCATTAGCTTTCTCTCTTCCCCAAGCTGTAATGAATTGCTCCTGAATAAAAGGCAGAACAATGTTTCATACATATGACCTCTAAGGCTTTCTTTGTCCTTATATATAATTTGTGTATAGTTTTTCCCCTACTAAATTATAAACTCTCTGATTGGAAGAAATGGGAAGAATCCAATTTCTTGATGTATCTGACTCATAATTTACAATTATCATTGTAAAGGACATACTCTAAATATTTGTTGCAAAAGGGAAGTGTTTATAAGCAGAAGGCTCCCAGTAGGCTTCTAATTATCCAGTTGCTGACTTCTGATTGGTTACTAATGGACCTATGTGTTGTGGGGGAAATGAAGGCATGAGGAAGATATACTTTACCTCATCTTCTCCTTTGCATCTTCAAAGCTTTCAGATACGAAGTAGACATCCTGAAAAGTTGTGATGAGACATTCCTGTTGACAGGTAATCTTGGGGTCAAAGGGCTTCACTTTGGCATGTCCAGAAAGTGCATGCTGGAAGACAAAGAGGTAGTGAATCAAAGAATACTATCCATTTTCATATATCACATTCTACACACAACTGCCAGAAGCAGCACACCTCTGGATGTATTACTAATGCAATGGTCCCAACCTACAATTTCACACTAATTTCCTACAGCCCTATTTAACCCACAATATTATCCAGCAAAACAAATGGCTTGCCATTCTCTATAAATGCCTCTCAGTGGTTCTCAACCTTCTGGCCCTTTAAATACAGTTCCTCATGTTGTGACCCAACCATAAAATTATTTTCGTTGCTACTGCTATGAATCGTAATGGAAATATCTGATATGCAGGATGGTCTCAGGCGACCCCTGTGAAAGGGTCATTCAACCACCAAAGGGGTCTCGACCCACAGGTTGAGAACCGCTCCTCTAGATCATCTCCGTTGTTTTAACACTCTTCTCCATGAGGGAGACACCCAAGAATATTTATTTATTTCTGCATTACGTTACCTACTTTCTACCTGCACTAGTTATTCCTATGCATGACTTGTACCCACCACCAAGTGGCAGGCTCCTTGAGAGCAAGACAGTGCCTTGGATTTGTGCCATACAAATTCATTTTTCAACAGCCTAAATTTATTCCTTTATTTGCTAAATAACAAATTTCAAAGAACTCCCTAAAAATTACAGAAGTTCTTTCTAGCACATAAAATGGTGAGGAAACATCAAGACTTCGTAAGCAAAAGCTTTAAAATACTTTTTTTTTATTTTAAAGTTACACACACACACACACACACACACACACACACACACCAGAATATTTGGGAAATAGAAAAAAGTATCCCTTAAATAATGTTTACTGTCACCCTAAGTAATTTCCATACTAAGCTCTTGTTCAAATCCACGAACTATTTCAGGTCATATAAGTGATAGTAAGTGAATATGGTGATGTGCAAAGATTTACAACTCTTACTTTGAGTTCACTGATAGAAGACAGTAAGCCAGCACCAAAAACTCTTAGCTGCCCATCTTGTTTACACAGACCAAACTCCACAGTGAAAAAGTAGCACTGCAAAAGGACAGAAATATTACTTTCACATCCTGAATGACTAAATTTAAGACAAATTACGACTCTTTGTCACTGTTCCAAAGTATCCTGGGATAAAGTTCAAAACCCCCAGACTAGCTTACAAGGATTTCTACAATCTGCCCTCATTCTAAACCAACACTTCTCAAACTTTTGTTCCCAAGATCCTATCCACTCTTCAACATTACCGAGGACGCCAAAGAATTGTTGTTTATATGGATTATAGCTACCTATACTTAGCATATCAAAAGTTAAAACTGAGAAAATATGTAAATGTTTCATAATTAATTTTAAAATATAATAAACCATTTTATGGTAACATAAATAACATGTTATGCTGTGATAAATTCCAGGAAGGCAGGAACCAGACCTTCCTCATATTTGTATTTGCAGCATGATGTCTGGTACCTAGTACTCAAAGATGTTTTTAGCATCATTTTTTGGAACCTATCATTTTTCCTGGAAAAAGAAGATATAGAAACTATTAACATTATTGTGCTCTAATGTTTCTCTGTCTTTTTTAAGCTCATGTCTTTTGATAGACCTTAAAATTTTACATCCTCCTTTAATATTATTTAAATTAAAGATGGGCCAAGACACATTTTCTGATGGTCATGTTGAATATGCACTTTTAAACTATGCAAATACCCATATCCCACCCCAGTCAAGAATTACTGATCTCTACAGTCATTTCCAGTTTTATACCGTTGCCAGTTTTTGAACAGCCTCCTCTGAAGCTCCAAGGGATGCCAGGCCAATTTCTTGGGAGAATTGTGCAAAACTAGGTTCAGCCAAGAGGGGGACATGACCTAAAAGTTCATGGCAGGTATCTCTGAAAAAGAGGTACAAGTCTGTCAAACTGTGATGCTTACCATAAATGCATTCATCAATCATTCAATGAAATTAAAATCAGATCTTAGTTTTATTCAAATTGATCAAAAGGTATTACTTTGGAAAAGGATCCCAAAGGACACTAACCAAATAAAGGAACAGTTTTGCTTCAAAACCTTGGCCACTCGCAAACCCACACATGTAAGTACATACAGATAGCCACAGATGTCCACATACTCCTCTACCCCAAATCAGGTCTCTGCTCAAATGTTATCTTCCCTACAAGGCCTTTGCTGACCACCCTTTCCAAAATAGCAATCACACACACACACACACACACACACACACACACACACACACACACACACGAATAGGCAGGAATTCCTATGAGGCAGGAATTTTTGCCTGATTTTTTTCAGTATTTAGACAGTCGTACATCCTCTATGCTAAAAACAGCACCTGTCACCTAACAGGCTGTCAAACAACAATGGATAACATATATAAAGCATAGATCATGTATTATGTGCCAGGAACTATTCTATTTCACATGTGCTAATGTATTTCATCTTCACAACAGTCTCATGAGGTAGATATCAATATTACAAGCAGCTATCTGATGACTGAATGATGGAGAAGTACTTACGGCTCTGGGGTATACAGGGGATCTGAACTGTGTCTCACATACTGTGTGCAGTGGAAAACTCGAAAGGCTAAACCTGATAAGAAATCCCTTGATGATAAGTAACCAGCCACAGGACGGATGGAAAAACCTGTGCGCTCTGCAAAGCAAGGAAAACACAGAGACAGTCTTCACCAGCATAGGCCACATACTGCCCCACTGCAACTCGGCCAGTGGCACCAAGTTACACTGAGAGAGGACAGAAAACTAAAATGTATCCTATGTGGACTAGGGGAAATAATCATTACTAAGCACTTACCATGGCCAGACAATGAATTACACTTGCTACATATCACCTCCTTTCAGGTTTTCAGCATGAGTTATAGTTTATTCTCCTCGTTGTAACAACTATAAAACTGGGGTTCCACAACTCAGTAATGTGCCCAAGGCCACACAGTGGATGGTAAAGGTAGGAAGAGAACCCAGGTCTCCTTACTCTACACCTGTTAGCTCCCTAAAGAGTTTAGAATATCCCCTAGACAGAATCTATTAATTGAGATCAGAACCATTTTAGAATCTATGCCATTTTTTCGCCAGTACTGCCTCTTATAAAGCAGGTTCTTTATTTGATCAATACTGGATTGTGGTCTCCCATTCCCCAACAGCCAAGACTGCATGTCCACTGCAGAAGTGCTGCCAGGAGGCAGCCATGGCCTGGAGACCTCTACAAGCTCCAATGTTGCCCGTCATCTCAAACCCTCACACTCTGTTATTTCAGCTACAACCAGTTGCTTTGTACTTGGATTCCCCCACTCTGACAGGCAGACTTCAGGGTCCCATTGAACTTAACACAAGGATGGAAATGTTCTACATTCATACATCCTCTACGCCTAGAACAGCACCTGTCACCTGTGTGCCATATGTGACTACTGAGCACTTGAAATATGGCTAGTGTGCCTAGGGAAGTACCATTTCCAATCCCCTTAAGATTCTGCGCACTCTCTTCTACATTGTCCCTCTTCTACATTGACACACTGTTCTGATTGTCCCTCCTCAAATGTGGTGCCCCATACAGGATCCAATACTCCAGGACAGAGTACTGGAAAATTCTTATCTCCCATATCACTGGACATTATGCCTCTATTAAAAATTTTCTCATGCCCGGTCGGTGCAGCTCAGTGGTTGAGTGTTGTTGGCCCATGAACCAGGAGGTCACGGTTTGATTTCTGGTCAGGGCTTGTGCGCTTGATCTCCAGTAGGGGGCATGCAAGAGGCAACTGATGGATGATTTTCTCTCATCACTGATGTTTCTAACTCTCTCTCCCTCTCCCTTCCACTCTTTGAAATCAATAAAAACCTTTTTAAAAAATTCTCTCATGACCCACACAGAATTCAACATTCCCCTTAGGAAAAAATTTAATTAGCTTATTACCTTTTAAAAAGTTTGAAACATCTTCCAACTGTGGGATATTATCTTCCCGATATCCGCAATACTTAGAAAGCAAAGGTAAGTTTTGGAGATACTCTCTGCAGGCGTGGGTTGGGTAAAGCTTATTGAGCTCTCGGAACACAGTTCCCCAGGTCTTAACCTCCTCCTCAGTGAATTCAACTCTAGGAATGGGGTCGCCACTAGCAAGAGAAAGAATTAGCATTCAATACACAGTAGCACTTATTCTCTACTTACTAAATGAGCTTAATTTACTCTCTTCATTGACTTTATCATTTTAAAGTTGGATAAGTTATTTTTGTAATACACTTACTGTTTATAGTTCATAGCCAAGTCTGCAAAATACTTCCGCCTTTTACGGTAGACATGATCTTTGAAGCCCTGGTAATTAAAGAAAAAGTTTTAAATATTCATACTAACATAAACTTGACAAATGATATTTGGGAAACATTTTCATTATTATCTGAGCTATTATATTAAAGAGTTACATAACTTATTTTGAGCAAGCATTATTTAGAAGTTTATGATTATTTTTATTTTAAAGTCAATGCTATATGACAGCTTTATACCATAGTGGCTACAAAGGTGAAAGATACTACAGATACAGCCCTGGCTGATGTGGCTCAGGGGTTAGAATGCCTACCCATGCACCTAAGGGTCTCGGGTTCCATTCCTGGTCAGGGTGAATACCCAGGTTGGGGGTCCAATCACAGTCTGGGTGCATACAGGAGGTAATGGGTGGATGTTTCTCTCTCTCATTCATGTTTCTCCCCCTCCCTTTTGCCCTCTGCCTTTTTTCCCCCTTTCCCTCTCCCTTCCTCCCTCAATCTCTCTCTCTCTCTCTCTCTCTCTCTCTCTCTCTCATCAATGGAAAAAAACTCACATCCTCCCATGAGGATTGAAAAAAAAAAGATACTATAGATACAAAGATACAAAAATAGCATAGTGACTACAAAAATAAAATAGTTTGAAAAATAAAAGCACCATTTAATTAAATACAAGCTTTATCCCAAGTATAAGATTTTTTTTCTTAATCACACAACTGATCTCTTTAGCTAGAGATGTTTGCTGTCTTGTGTATATCTTAAAGCTATTTAGCACACTTTTCATATTTGTTCATGCTACTTAGCACACTTTCCACATTTCAATCTCATATATGTTTATTTGTATGTGTGCTTTATCTTTTCAACTGGACTGTGAACCACCTGGCAGGTGTGACATTTATAAATTCCAATAGTTACTCAATAAGATACTATAGAATAAATGGATGGACTGGCTGGGGGCTAAGGCAGTGCACAGGCACATTCACAGAGCTAACAAGTGTAGAAGCTAGATTAAAGCCCTGGTCTATGAGACTTCACAACTGCACTCTCTGCTCCCCTCCCCTCCCAGGATCCTAGAGCTCCATACGCAATCCTAACACTCCGGTTTATTAATTCTCCAACTCATGCCTGTACTGTACCCCCTTGTAATTTCCCAAGGAAACAATGTCCTAGTTCATCAACTGCCTGATAATCAAATTATGCTGGGCAGCGTAGGTGATACATTTTTCCATCCTGTCTTTGCTCCCCTTTCCAATAACCCACGCCCATTTTAATAAAAACTGACTGCAGCTCATGTCTTTATTTTGGAATAACTCTTTGAATAGCTCTTAATACTGGGAATGTCAGGCATTGAACAGAGGCTTTGGAGCCAACAAGTCGGATGCTCTTCAGGCAGTTGGTCTCAATTCCACCAACAGGGGGCTCTACTAAACTCCCTGAAATCCCAATTGAAACAAGATGCTGTTTAATCTAGAATAAGCGCTTTCTCCAAAAATGAAAATGTTGCTCTTGAGTTTTAGTTTGCTTTAAATTATTGTCATGAAATTTTTTTTATTTATTAAAAATACTTACAGGATGGTCTGCATCCAGTTCAGATCCATACATCAGAACTCTGTTGGCACAGTGGTCCAGGTCAGAAATCTTCTTTGGAAACCAAGGAACCATTTCTATACCTGCAAAATATAAATACCACCAACACCTAAAGAGACCATCTGAAGAAGGCACTAAGGAAGAAGAAATTAAGAAAGTCGTACATTTAGATAAGATTTTTAATTTTTGCTTGTACATTGAGGCAAAATTTGTACAAGTAAACTCTATTTTTAATAAGTATTCAAATTATTTTAGCTTAAAATTTATAAGGCTTGATTTCCTAAATGTTGAAAAAATGCTATACTTTGCTGATAGACCAAAAGTTCAACAACAAACAACATTTTTTAAGCTACATATTTGACCACCATAATAAGGCAGAATCTTGCCCTAACTGGTTTGGCTCGGTGGACACAGCGTCGGCCTGCGGACTGAAGGGTTATATTTTTTAAAGGCAGAACAAGGGGTAAATTTAATAAGAAATGTGAATGTTTATTTTTGTTGATGAAAAGTATCTTAGAGGTCATTTATGCCTTTGCCACATTGAAATTCTCACCATCCCCCAGACATTCTGGGTTTTGCTTATGCTGTTCTTCTGCCTGAAACACCTAACCCCCTCCCACTTCCTGCTCCACCCGACCCTCCTGCTCTCCTGAGACTATCCTCCTCTGTCCAAATCAAAGGAGGGGACCCTGACCCTGGAGGTGGAACTAATTCTCTGTCATCTGGGTTCCCGTGACACACTGTTTCTAATATTCTAGAAGCTTTCTTTATGTTTTAGTATAATGTATCTGTAACATCTGTCTTACAGGAAAAAATGGGAACACTCTAGGGTAGGGACTATCTATTTTTGTATCCTCGTTTCTTAATAGAAATATTGGACACATGCCAAAACCGGTTTGGCTCAGTGGATAGAGCGTCGGCTTGCGGACTGAAAGGTCCCAGGTTCGATTCCGGTCAAGGGCATGTACCTGGGTTGCGGGCACATCCCCGGTAGGAGATGTGCAGGAGGCAGCTGATCGATGTTCCTCTCTCATCGATGTTTCTAACTCTCTATCTCTCTCCCTTCCTCTCTGTAAAAAATCAATAAAATATATTAAAAAAAATATTGGACACAATTGGTATTCCCTTAATATACCAATTTGTATATTGGTATATACAAATATACAAGGGAACTCATCCCTCTCTGAGAGAGGAGAGAGGACTAGAACTGGATCCTTCTTCCTTCAGTCGAATGCTCTTTCTAACATACCCAGACATGATATTCAAGAGCTTTAACAATAAATACAACAGGGGCACCAATCACATCACTCGAAAGAGACACAAGCAGAGGGCTAGGCTCCTGCTCCGCCAGGTGTCACCCTGTCTCCGTGGCAGGCAGGGGAGTCCTAGGGGAGCATAGAGCAACAGGTGGGAAGCACTCAAAGGACTCAGGGAAGCAGCTACCTGACAGCCAAAACGAAAGTATTTCAGTGTTTTAGTAATTTACACCACCATACGAATACAGAATTGGAGGTTTGTGAAATCAAGAAATGCTTGATGATTTGAAAACTGAGACAACTTAACAGATTTCTAACTATCCCAAATTCTATCATATACTTAAGGTTTCCTTTTTCACTTATCTCATACTTGATAAAATGTTGCCTTATCATTTTTATTTAGAATTTTGAGCAATTCTATTTTGTCCCCTTCACTCCCAGACTATAAGCAATTTAAAGAGACAGTGTTTTGTTTTTACTTTCATTCTTCAAGATAAATATAGGATTGGACAGAGACGGACTGAAAAAAGTGAAGGGATTAAGAAGTACAAAGTGGTAGTTACAAAGTAGTCACGAGGACATAAGGTACAGCATAGGGAATACAGTTAATAATCTATAATAATAAAAGGGTAATATGCAAATAGACTGAACAGCCATCCAGACGTCCTTCTGGACAACCTTCCAGACAACCTTCCTGATGAAGCCGGGGCTGCAGCTGTGGGATCAAGGCAGCCATGGCTGCGAAGGCCTACTCTTGCATGAATTTCATGCAACAGGCCTCTAGTATTGTAATAACTATGTATGGTGCCAGGAGGATACTGGAAATATTGGGGGGGGGGGAGGTAGACACTTTGTCAAGTATATGATTGTCTAACCACTATGCTATATGCCTGAAAAAAATGCAAAATACTATTGACTATCAACTGTAATTGAAAAATAAAACATTTTAAGTGAATAAATAAATAAAAATCACACGTTTAAAAAAAAGATAGGACACATAGTATGAACTTAATCTTCAGAGCAGTATTTTCACTTTTCAAACTTACCATCCTCCTTCATGGCAAAATTATCAGGTGGATTCACACAGAGAACATTAGTATTAGACTTCAACAGATGAAAAATATCACTCAATTGTTCTCCGTTGATATCACAGTCAACAAAAATCTCAAATTCCGAGTTTCTTCTCTTGGATTTTCGGGACTCGATGTGCAACAGGTTCACACGCTTCTCCTGTGGAAAGCAGAGGGTGAAGCTTAGGTAGGACCTCAAATGGCGACTGTCTTGGAGCAGATTGCTTTCATTACCGCTAGAAACCAAGTCACACTTGCCACAATAGGGAGAAAAGGCTGTTTTTAGTGATTGCAATCGCAAAATAATTCTCCCTAAATATTAGGTACTATTCAAAAAAGTTTGAGAAATTCATCACATCCTCCCGAAACTAATAATATTCATCAGAAGTGCTTGGATTGCCAGAATTGATTGTCCTTCAAAGGGAAATACCAAGTCTCTTATATAAAAAGAAGCTTTTGAAATTTTTCACCAATAAGGCCGATTTCAAACAGTGATGCTAATGTTAGGCCTTTAGAAAAGTTTCCTTTGCAAAATTGCATCCAATAAAATTAGATGAACAGCTTGAACACAGAGTATTTAATACCTCAAATCTCTTAAGCTACATACTTAGTAACCAGCTAAACCAGATTGCTTCTTCTGGTCTCTTCATGACACTCTGAGCTGAGGGTGCCATATGTGCAAACCTGTGGGAGGAAGGGGTCTTCTCTTGCCAATTTGAGTAGCTGAGGGAAAGCACTGGTGACATAATGAAACGTAAGAACGAGGCACCCAACAGATTTTCATCTAAAATATGAGAAGGTTGGAGTAGTTGATCTGCAATACCAACCACTTCAATCTAAATTAACTTAGTGACAACCTATGTAGCCAGGTAAGGGCTGTGAAGCATACAATGAAGGGTAAGACACACAAGGAATTTATACCTTGTTGTCTAACACACAAAAGACTAAAAAAAAAATACAAGTGGTGAGTGTTCAGGTGCAGGAAATGTTCGGCAAAGGGACAAAGCATCACGGGTTATAGAGAGTAGAAGTTTCCATGAGCAGATAGAAACGAACATGAGTCTTAAAGAACAGACAGACTTGGAAGGCAGAGGGAAGAAGGAGGATTGCAAACAGGAGAACCATACGAGCAACGGTAGAGATGAAATGATAGTTATCAGGGAATATGAACCAAAAGGAAAGAGTTAGTATAAGGGATGTTGGGAAACTAAAATAGTCAGGGTTCATCCTGGAACATGGAATTGATCATAGAATCAACAGAAGAAAACCAATTACAAAATATACGGGCATGATTAGGAGGAAAGAGTTTTATTGAATATATTTCTTATGGATTTTTTACAATAAGAATATATTCTTAAATACTTTCTGAATGATAACTTGAATAAATATAAAGCTAAAATATGTTTTGTTTTGTTTTAAATCCTCACCCGGGGATATTTCTCAATTGATTTTTAGAGAGAGTGGGAGAGAGGAAAAGAACAATTAATGCCGTAGCCAGTTTTGCTCAGTGGCTAGAGCGTCAGTCTACAGACTAAAGGGTCCCAGATTCTATTCCAGTCAAGGGCATATGCCCGGGTTGTGGGCTTGATCCCCAGTGTGTGTGTGGGGGGGCGGGGGGGCTTGGGGCGCGTGCAGGAGGCAGCCAATAAATGATTCTCTCTCATCATTGATGCATCTGTCTCTCTCTTCCTTACTCTCTGAGATCAATAAAAGTATATTTTTTTAAAAAGAACAATTAAGAAGTTGCCTCTGGGGAGTGGGACTGGGGATATAATATGTCGGGTTTTAAACAATGCTTTTCAAACTCTTCTAGACTATTTGTCTATCTCTTAAATTTTTTTTATATTTTTTTTATTGATTTTTCACAGAGAGGAAGGGAGAGGGATAGAGAGTTAGAAACATCAATGAGAGAGAAACATCGATCAGCTGCCTCCTGCACACCCCCCACTGGGGATGTGCCCGCAACCAAGGTACATGCCCTTGACCGGAATTGAACCCCGGACCCTTGAGTCTGCAGGCCGACGCTCTATCCACTGAGCCAAACCGGTTCTGGCAATCTCTTAAATTTTTAATTTTTTAAAATATTATTTCAAATGGCTACATAACAGTACATCATGTGAATATAAACTTCAATTTTAGAATAGCGAACATTTGCCTGGCCAGTATGGCTCAGTGGCTGAGCGTCAAACTATGAACCAGGAGGTTATGATTCAATTCCTGGTCAGGGCACATGCCCAGGTTCCAGGCTTAATCCCCAGTAGGGGGCATTCAGGAGGCACCTGAGCAAAGATTCTCTCTCATCGTTGATGTTTCTATCTCTCTCCCTCTCCCTTCCTCTCTGAAATCAATAAAAATATGTTTAAAATAGCTAACGTTTACTAATAAAGTACTTTGAACCATCCTAAGCATTTACATATATTAACTCTATTGATTCTCACGATGATCCTATGAGGTAGGTAGGGTTCTCGTTTTATAGATGTAAAGACTGAAGCACAGAAAGGCTAATGAATTTTCCCATGATCACTCAACTAATAAGTGACAAAGCAAGAATTTGAACTCAGGTGGTCCACCTCCAGAGCCTACAAGCTTAACCCCAAAGAGAATACCTATTGTGAGGGCAGGCACTGGGTCTACTTTATTCAGGCTCATATCCTTCAGGCACCTGGCACATAGTAAGTACTTAATAAATATTCCTGGGCTGCCTCACTGACCCCTATTTTCTTAACATAGATTTATGGAAGTGGAATTTCTGGGTCAAAAATGTGAACATTATGGGTGGGGGGAGGAGTTAGGGCTGGATGAAGGTGGAGAAAGGGGAGGAATGAAGACATATGTAATAATGTCAACAATAAAAATAAATCCAAAAATAAACAAATAAATAAATAGAAAAGAAAACGTGAATATTCAAGGCTCACAACATTACCAGATTGTTTCACTACACATTACGCTGATTTGGCCTCACACCAAAGGTGTATTTAAGGGCCAAATGCATTGAAGCTTTGACAATAGGAAACAGTATAACTGTAAAAATCTTTGCTATTTTGCTATATAAAAATGCCATTAACTGTATTATCAATACACCATTAAATAATATCATTAAAATTTTAATATTTTAAAATTAAAATGTGCTTCTCCAAAATCTAGAAGTAAATCTTCCTTTCCCCCATTTAAAAAAACATATATTCTTATTGATTTCAGAGAGGAAGGGAGAGGGAAAGATAGAAACATCAAAGATGAGAGAGAATCATTGATTGGCTGCCTCCTGCAGGCCTCACACTGGGGATCAAGCCCACGACCCGGGCATGTGCCCTTGACCAGAATTGAGCCCAGGACCCTTCAGTTCACAGTTTGATGCTCTATCCACTGAGCCAAACCTGCTAGGGCTCTTCCCCCACTTTTTTTTATTAGCTATTTGTACCTCCTCTTCTATAAACTGTTTTTATTCCTTGCCCATTTGTTAGAAATAGTTGAGAAATTTAAGTGCTTAAGAAATTTCTGTTGTCCAACTCTGAAGAATTTATAATATTCTACATTTTAAGTATAATTTTAGAGACTCGTTTTAGAGAGTTTTATGTAAGATATGGAGAGTGCTTACCTGGAAGATTTTCAGTGCTTTTATAAGCCCTCCAATTTCATTCTTTAAGGAAAAAATGAGAGTTGCTCTTCCTTTTTCTAAAGAATGGTCTTTGTTTTCCTTATTGTCTTCAATCATGATGAATTTGGTATAGTTCTCTAAAAATAAAGTATGAAAATACAGGAAAAGGTCTAAAAAAAGTGCAATGTCAACTATATTTGATAATTTTTGAAACAGTGACAATATTTGATAATGTTAACCAAGCTTTAGTTTCCTCACCTGTAAAACATGGAAATGCTTATATATTTTGTAACACTACAATGAGGCCAAAATAAGATAAAACATTGTCAGACATAATCCCTAGAATGTTATAGGTATATAATACACATTAGTGGTTTTCTCCTTCTTTCTTTCTTTCTTTCTTTCTTTTTTTTTTCTTCCCTTAACCCAATCCTTCTTTTGGGGCATGACTCAGCCCATAGGCTTCTTGCCGTCTTCCTGACTTGTAGCCTGAACTGGGAGCTCTTCCCCTATGAAAGTCTACCTCCTCTCCCCCGGCTCCAACCCCACAGTTTTAGCACTTTATTATACTGGGTCTTGTATGACTTCCCCAAATGTTTCATTCATACATGCCTTGTCTTCTAATAAGGCAGCAAGCTCCTTCAGAACAAGAGCAAGGCCTTCTTTTCTTTGTAAATTTATGCGCCTCTGAAGTTGTAGACACACGTAGACTGGAGGCCTGGTGCACAAAAATTTGTGCACTTGGGGGTGGGGGGTCCCTCAGCCCAGCCTGTGCCCTCTCGCAGTCTGGGACCCCTCGGGGGATGACCCCCTGCTGGCTTAGGCCTGCTCTCCGGGGGATTGGGCCTAAGATGGCAATCAGACATCCCTCTGGCAGCCCGGCAGCCCTCGGGGGATGTCCACTTGCCAGCGGGGAGCAGACCTAAGCTGCAGTTGGACATCCTTAGCGCTGCTGAGGAGCCAGGAGAGGCTCCCACCACCACCACTGTACTGGCAGCCGTCAGCCTGGCTGTGGCTGAGCAGAGCTCCCCCCT
>NW_006294347.1:55459-68660 GCF_000327345.1 Myotis davidii | reverse complement strand
CCACTGGTGTGCCTCGCCAGTCTGGGTGAGGG
Organism: Myotis davidii; assembly: GCF_000327345.1. NCBI lineage: Eukaryota > Metazoa > Chordata > Mammalia > Chiroptera > Vespertilionidae > Myotis > Myotis davidii. The sequence continues at coordinate 68,628 of NW_006294347.1, read as the reverse complement.
GCTGAGGGCTGTTTTCAGGCTGGCGGGTGACTGAAGCTCCCAGCCTCTTTTTTTTTTTAATTCTTGGATTTATTTACCGTCTATAGCTGTCACTGGAGCTGAGAGCCAGCTCCAGCTCCGAGGCTTGGCTCCAGCTCTGAGGCCGTTGCCGGCGGAAAGCAGGTATCTGGGTTTGTTCAGCTTCTATAATTGAAACTCTGTTGCCATCACTGGCGCTCTAAGCTCTGAGGCTCCGGCTGGCTGAAAGCAGATATCTGGGGTTTGTTTAGCTTTTATAATTGAAACATTGTTGCTTTCGGGCTCAGAGCCGGGCCGCGGCGGACGGGGAACCTTGGCTTCCTCCATCACTGGAGCAAGCAAGCCTCATGCTCGCTTCAGCTGCGTAGCATTCGGCCGCCATCTTTGTTGACAGTTAATTTGCATATCACCCTGATTAGCCCATGGGAAGCATAGTGGAGGTACGTACGGTTAATTACCCTTTTGTCTTTTATTAGATAGGATAGTTTTAATTTGATGATTAATTCTTCTTAATTACCCAATTTCATATTGTAGTTTTAGTGGAATTAATCTTTAACAACTTAAATTGACATTGCTGATTCCACTGTATTTCACATCACTCATTGGCACAAGCCTGTGGCATAACCACTCAGTACAGGTGTAGTGGTGATGGTGTGGGCTTGAAGCCAGATACACTGTGTTCTAATTGCCCAGCTCAAACTTCACTTACTCATGGAAGCCTTTCCTGACTTTCCCAAGTCAATTCCAGTTAGTGTTGGTTGTCAATGCACCATATACCTCCCATTCATAACAAGTCACTGGTGCAGTGATAGCTCTATTTCAGTGAGTATTTGTTTCTGTGTGCCTTTCCAACTAGACTGTGAGCTCCATGGGGGCAGAGATCACAAACGCTGATACTCACCATGGTATCTCCAACATCTAGCACAGTCCCTGCACATAACAGGCACTGCATAGATGTCATTAGTGAATAAAAGGAAAATGATTTCTTAAAGACATGGTCTCTACCTCAGGGAACTGAAAGTCTGGTAGAGAGAGGGTGACAGTTCAGAAAGATGAGCATTGCAACCGGAAACACAGATGGCATAGTGGTGGCAGTGAATAGATTATTTTGGTACATGTTCAGAGATGTGTCATTGAAGAAGATGTGTTTGAATTAGATCTTAAATAAAAGGGGGGGAAGGAGTAGCTAAAGATGATACATGACCAACCAATAGAGAGCAGTGAGGAATCAGGTAGGCCAGGTAAGTGGGACAGACCCTTTAAAAGGCCCTGTGTAGGTAGTGCAGGGGAGTTTCATCTTGATCTTCTATGCCCATGCACATACCCACCAAAGGACCGTGGCCCGTGTAATTGAAGGCTAACTGAGAAACGTAAGGACAAGGTAGTTTTCTTAAGCTAAAGTCCTGGCTTTGAAACATCTTCCTATAGGATGATGCAAATGAAGGACTTTATGCATTTTCTTTCTGACTAGACAGATCTTGTGAGTTTTGTCTTTCTTTCATAAAGCTCTTCTCTTAACCCATACTGTATAAGATTTTGGGGCCACTTATAAAAGGCAGCCTCAAGAGACCCATCTGGCTTGACAGAGGGTACAAAGTACCAAATACGGCTTTCAACCATATGGTCATAAACAATAGTCTGCTACTAAACCAATGGAATACAGTTTTCTGTTCCAGAATTCAATCTTTTTTTTTTTTTTTAAATATATTTTATTGGTTTTTTACAGAGAGGAAGGGAGAGAGATAGAGAGTTAGAAACATCGATGAGAGAGAAACATCGATCAGCTGCCTCCTGCACGCCCCCCACCGGGGATGTGCCCGCACCCCCGGTACATGCCCTTGACCGGAATCGAACCCGGGACCTTTCAGTCCGCAGGCCGACGCTCTATCCACTGAGCCAAACCGGTTTCGGCCAGAATTCAATCTTTATGATACCTTTGGAACTTAGTTTAACAAATGTTTATCAGGCACATACTAAGTTGAAGGACTTCTACATATAAGTTCAGAGAGTATGGAGATAAGAAAGAAAGAAATTCCTGTGAAGCAGCTTCCATCCGTTCTTAGCAATCCCAGAGGTGGGTGAGGGAACTGACATTTGTCAAACGTCTATACATATCATGTATTAATATTATCCCATCTAATTCTCAAAAAAATCGTAATGGGAGGGATAGGAATCATACCACTTTTATAAATGAGAAAACTGAAGCTTAGAGAAATTAACCTGTTGACACACAGCTAGCAAATATGAGAACACATATTTAAAACTGTGTCCTTGAACATGTGAATGTCAACATATGGATCTGATTTCACAGGGACTTCCCTAAATATGTTTGGAAACACAGAAAGTAGGACAAAATTCATGGCATCTAGCTAAAACCTGTTTTCTCAGAAGATGGACTAGATATCTACTTTGGCATCTTCTCAACCACCTATTCACACCACAAAACAGTGTAAGGAAATATCTAGAACGTGAAATCACTTATCTAATCACTGGCCTGACGTTTATCAGTATAGTCTTGTCCTAAACTTTCTAATATATCAGTGAATTTATCTCTACAACTAAAACAATCTCTGTGTCAATGCTTAAAAACCAAATGACCAGTTAAACTTAATAATAATAATAATGTGGGTTTTTCTATGATTCAAATGATTACTAATGGTAAAAGAAATGAAATGTCAATTCATTCACATGTATAAAGTACCACAGTTAGTGTATGGTGGTAAAGATGAAAAACAAAGAAGACAATTTGCCTCCAAGGAATTCATGGACTTATGTATGAGGGAGGTGGAAGAGGAGACACAGACTTTCTAGTAAGTACAAATAGTAAGAAGAAAATAGGACACACTAGATATCCGCAGAGCACACCTTATCCCCCTCTACCCCACCATTGACCGATGTCCCATGAGATTCTAAAGATGATTGGAGGTAGCTCTGGCCCATCACAAGTCTCTGATCATAAATGGATGAGATGCAAGACATCTAAATAGAAATTTTCAGCTTCAATGGACTCAACCATTTCTTAACATAAACTTAATTATACATAGGAAATTCTAATTTGGTGCTCTGAGGCTAACAATTGAGGGGTGGTCTCAGATATGCAGTCTCAGACTGTTTTTAGAAATGTGAGAAGCTTTGGAAACATTTCTTGTTTAACGATCACTCAAAGACGATGGACTTTTTTTTTTTCCCCACACAGAGTATGGGTGACTGTCCTATAGCATGCAAACAATAAAGGGGATGTAAAATAATAGAGCAGATTGCTAGTAATAAATCTATCTACAAATCCATCTAGGCAAGCTATAATTTCAACGTGCATGAATTTCCTTATTTGCAAAATTGAAAGGATAATTAGCACCAATCTCAAGGCAATAAAAGGATCATATAGAAAACCCTTAGAACAGTTGCTGACCTACACTAAGTACTCAATTAATATTAAGTCTAGTAAATCCCAAACTTCCCAGGCTTCAAAAAAATGTAATTAAAATGGCGCTTTAAACAATTCTGGCTAAGACTTTTTCTTACCCTTGGTATATTTCTCATAGCAGCAAGCACACGGGAAGGTTGTTTTATAAAATGTAAGTATTCTTGGGCAATCTTACCTCCGACTCACGCTGGCCCAGCGCTCCCAAATCCAGGAAGGTATCCCTGGTCCCGATAGGATGGAGCCACGCTGCTCCACTGTAGCGCTGCTAGAGGTAAACTGTGTCGCTGGCCCTCGGGCTGCACTGCCCGCTTTTTATAGAAGCTGGCGTCTGAGCGGGCCTGTGGGCGCTCGAGAGAGCTGGGCAGTGGCCAATGAGAAGAAGGGAGCTCGCCTGCTGGTGGGGAAGAGGAGCTGGGAGGCGGGGAGAGCGTGGGCAGAGTCCTGACCTGTCTGCGCCAGCCTGTGTCTGAGACTTGCAAGCCTTACTTAGCCTTCAGGTGTTTCTGACTGGCGTTTTTATTAAGCTGTTAGGCCATCCTCAAATACAGAAGTCTGACTAATATCTAGAGTTGGAAATTCCCTCCAAACCAAGATCGCACCTGATAACAGCATGACTCCTATAGGCTTGTACTGCTTCTCCAGTTGGCGACTAAAGCAGGAACACCCCACCCTCTTTTTCTTCTGTGCTTCTAGGTTATTTGAGAGTCCAGACCTGCCTCATCATCTTTCTTTTGGTGGCTTCCCTTGTTCCTTGAAGCAGAGCAATCCTTGAACTTTTTAGAAGGGAAGTTCTCCCTATCCTTCCCATTAGAGACATTTTAAAGCTGCAAGCAGATGAGCATGCTATATTAGCAGAAAATCATGTTACATGCTATATGAACAAAACGGCCCAGAAACCAAACATTTGGACTGGTTATTTACTGATTGAGTGCTCAGTCCATTAGATTCTGCCACAAAGGGCAATATATGCAACACATTATACTGTAGGACATTTTTTTTTCAATTTCTTAAATGTCAATTTGTTGATGTATAACTTACAGTAAAATTCGCCCTTCTGAGATGTACTTACAGTTCTGTGAGTTTTGACCAACATATACAGTTGTGTAACCACCAATCAGAACCCAGAACATTTCCATCACCTCAAAACAGTTCCCCGTCCCAATCTTCTCCCCAAATACAGCCCCTAGAAACCACCGATGCCATTTATGTCCCTCTAGTGTGGTCTTTTCCAGGCTGTCACATAATGGAATTATACAGTATGTATAGGTTTTTGGCTCAAACACTTAACATAATGCTCTTGAACTTCATCCATTTTGTTGCATGTATCAGTAATTTGTTGCTTTTCATTGCTGAGTATGATGTACTTTATTTTTTATTTATTGATTTGAGAGAGAAAAACATCAATGTGTTATTCCACTTATTTATGCATTCATTGGTTGATTGTTGTATGTGTCCTGACTAGGGATTGAACCCAAAATCTTGGCATATTGGGATGACACTCTAACCAACTGAGCTACCCAGTCAGGGCTAGATGTACTTTAAAATTCCGGACACTTACAGCTTTCACATGCATATTTTCTTTCATCTGAACAACAAGTCTAATAAGGTAAATACTATCCTTATTTTACAGGCTAGGAAACTTTTTTCCTGTAAAATCTCCATTGGCTATCCCAGTGCCTGGCACATGGTAGTTTCTCAATAAATATTTGTTAAATTAATGACAATGGGATGACCGAACTATGTTCCAATATGTGTGCATGTATGCATCCAGTCTAGCATTTCTGGAGAACTGATTCCCAGATGTGGAATACTGCCCGAATGTCTTCCAAATAAAATATACCAAACTTCTATTCCTACTCTCAAGAATACAAAACATCATCCTCATCTTAAGCAACAGTGGATATTATTCATCTTAATTTTGTTGTTGTTGTTGTTGTTAATCCTCACCTGAAGATAATTTTCCCATTGACTTTTTTAGAGACAGAGAAAGAAAGGAAAAGGAGAGAGAGGGAGGAGGGGAGGGAGGGAAGCCGGGGCGGGGGGGGACATTAATGTGAGAGAGACACATCAATTGGTTTCCTCCACATGCCAGGACCAGGGGTCAGAGATAGAACCTGAAATGTGCCCTGAACCAGGAATCGAACCCGTGACCCTTCAGTGCATGGATCAATGTTCTAACCACTGACAGATACCAGCCAGGGCCATCTTAATTTTTGATCATCTGGAGAGCAAAAACAAGTATCTACTCTTTGATTGGCATTTTTCTATTATTGGCAGAGCTGAGCATCTTTTCAGACATTAGTTCACATGTGACTTTCTTATGTCATTGCTTATTTTTAAATCAGGTTATTTTTCTTATTTATAAGTAGGAGTTCTGTGGATATTGTGGATAGTAACTATATGCATTGCTATCACCTAAACCTTTCATTTGTCTTTAACTTCATCTAAGATGTCTTGTACCTCACAACTTCTTTTGTTTTTACAAAGTCAAATCAGTCTTCTATACTGCAGTTTAACAGGCCCACAAATCACACCCTTCTGCCTCCTTCCAAGATGGGCAGGTGAAGACGAGATGAGCTGCGGTGGTGGGTGTGAGGGCAAAGAGTAAGAGTGGCAGCAGGGTGACTGGCTGAAAGGCTATTGAAGGAGTCCAGCTGAGATATAATGATAGATATGGGTAGAGTGGAGAGGATGAGAACGAAGGACTAATTGAGCATATGCTTTGGAGATGCAGTTAATAGGATCTGTTGATGGCAGGGGCTGAAAGGAAAAGGGGGTTTTAAGGATGATCCCTAAGCCCTTTACTTGACAATTGAATAGATTGATTAATCTTAGTAAAGATGAAGACAGGAATGGGTGAAGGGGATTAAGTCTTGTTTTGCACTCAGTTTTGAGATGCTTCTTAGCTATTTAAATGAAGATGTCATGCAGGCATCAAGAAATAGGACACTGCCCTGGCTGGTGTGGCTCAGTTGGTTGAGCATAGTCCCATGCACCAACAGCTCACTTGTTTGATTTCCAGTCAGGGCACATGCCTGGGTTACAGGCTCAATCCCTAGTGGGAGACATACAAGAGGCAGGCAATCAATGTTTCCCTCACATGGAGAGTTCTCTTTTTACGAATCTAGCATTATCCTAATTCCAAAACCAGATAAAAACACTACAAAAAAAGAAAATTACAGGCCAATATACCTGATGAACAGATGCTAAAATCCTCAACAAAATATGAGCAAATCAGATCCAGCAATACATTAAAATGATCATACACTATGACCAAGTGGGATTTATTCTGGGGATGCAAGGTTGGTTCAATATTTACAAATCAATAAACATGATACATCATATAAACAAAATGAAGAATAAAAGTCACACAATCATATTAATAGATGCAGATTTTTTTTTATTACAAAATCCAGCTCCCATTTATAAAAACTCTCAGCAATGTGGGAATAGAGAGATCATACCTCAACATAATAAAGGCCATATATGGCAAACTTACAATGAACATCATACTCAGTGGGCAAAAACTAAGAGTGTTTCGCTTAAGATCAGCAACAAGACAGAAATGTCTGCTTTCACCACTCTTATTCAACATAATACTGGAAATCCTAGCCACAGTGATCAGACAAGCAGAAGAAACAAAAGGCATCCTAATTGAAAAGGAAGAAGTCAAACTGTCATTACTTGCAGATGACATGATATTTTACATAGAAAACTCTAGACTCCACCCCAAAAGTGCTAGCTTTAATAAATAAATTTGGCAAAGTAGCAGGATACAAAATTAACATCCAGAAATCAATGGCATTTTTGGACACCAATTATGAAATCTCAGAAAGAGAAACTAAAAAAAAATCCCATTTACCATTGCAAATAACAATAAGATACCTAGGAATAAACTTCACCAAAGAGGTAAAAGACCTATACTCAGAAAACTATAGAACATTGAAAAAGGAAATAGAGGAAGATACAAACAAATGGAAGCATATACCATGTTCATGGATTGGAAGAATTAACATCAATAAATGTCCATGCTTCTCAAAGCAATCTACAGATTCAATCCAATTCCTATTAAAATACCAACAGAATATCTCACAGATATAGAATAAATATTCCAAAAGTGTATATGGAACTAAAAAGATCCCAAATAGCTACAGCAATCTTGAGAAAGAAGAACAAAGTTGGAGGGACCACAATACTAGATATCAAACTATACTACAAAGCCATTGTAATAAAAACAGCCTGGTACTGGCACAGTAACAGGCATATAGACCAATGGAACAGAACAGAGACCCCAGAAATCAACCCACACCATATGTCAATTAATATTTGACAAAGAAGTCAGAAGAAAACAATGGAGTAAAGGCAGTCTCTTCAATAAATGGTGTGAAAATTGGACAGGTACATTAAAAAAAAATGAAGCTAGACCACCTTCTTACACCATACACCAGAATAAACTCAACATGGATAAAAGACGTAAATGTAAGTTGAGAAACCATAAAAATCTTAGAAGAAGACATAGGAAATAAAATCTCAGACATCTCACATAACAGTATTTTCACCGATACATCTCCTAGGGCAAGAAAAACAAAGGGAAAAATAAACAAATGGGACTACATCAAACTAAAAAACTTCTGCACAGTAAAATAAAACATCAACAAAATTAAAAGGGAACCTACTATATGGGAGAACTTATTCACCAGTGGTACATTTGATAAGGGGTTAATTTCCAAAATATATGAAGAAGTCATACAACTCTTCCCAGGTTCGATTCCAGTCAAGGGCACATGCCCAGGTGGTGGGTTTGACTCCAATCAATGATTGGAGGCAGCAAATCAATGATTCTCTCACATCTTTGATGTTTCTCTCTTTCTCTCTCCCTTCTCCCTTCCTCTCTGAAATTAATATAAAATATATACATATATAACAACAACAATTAAGTATTTGCTTTATTGATATACTAGGCTTAAAGCTGTGTTTAACAAGCCAGCCTAAAATAGCACCATGGTTAGACTATAACCTGCTTTTCAAAGCCATCATTTTATTTTTTTTTAATTTTTTATCTTTAAATTCCTTATTAGTTAAGGAATTACAAATGTGTCAGAAAAGTTGTAAGAAATAGGTTCCTAACTATAGAAGTTGCAAATTTCAAAAGGGTATGAAAAACTAATGTAACTTGATTCTTGTCTCTTTACATTTCAAAGAAATAGACTTGCTGTAAAATTATATACAATTTTTACAAACAGATACATTTGCAAGTTGTTTTTATCTTAAAAATTGAGGACAATCCATATTTGCAACTACAATTATTGAGCCTTAAGTCAAGTATTCTTGGTCATTATAAGGTTAACAAACTAAACCACTCAAAGTCCTGAGCACTTGGACTTTCCATTCTTCAAGAAGCACGCCTGGGTAAGCCAATTATACAGAGGGAAAAGCTTCCCTTCACACTCTGTTGTACAGTACTGAGGCTTTGAGTCATAGTCATGCTTCCATTTTTAAGAGAAAACTTGGTTTGAACCTTAGTGAATGAATATGTGTTTAGTTTAGTTTTTATTTTATTGAAGGGGATCTCTGAAGCAATCTACAACCATCCTCCAGAAACCACAATTGCAATGGAAATGCTCCCTGAGCTTACCTGTCCATGGCATTATAATTATGTGTTTCCTTGTTTTTCTCTTTTACCATAAACCCCTTGAGGGTGAGAACTATGCCCAGAATCCAGCACAGGGCCTATTATAGAGAAGGTGCTCAATAAATAATTACTGAGTACACGTTTGCTGAGAAGGAATGAAAGAATATAAAAATGAGGAAGTCTATGTGAGAGAAATTATAATGATAACAAAATGCTCTCTGTAATCCTTAATCAGAAAGATCAAAGCTCCATTTATGCATCTGAATACAAAACAGGATGTTTTTACAAGACCTCAGAGGATTCTACCCATGTTCAAATGTAAAGTAATTTGATGAGACACAGGGATCAGGTCAGGACATAATCTCTTGAGTCCTCAAGATCCAAATCCAGTAAATCTCTTTCCAAAAGCACAGTAATCTTTACACCATGATGCCTTCAGTGAGCACTCCTGTCCAATAACACTTGGTGTATGGGAAGAGCTGTGTCTGAGTCTGTCTACAACACAACTTTATGCACATTTCACTCCAAATCTGTTCCAATTCTCAATTACATTTTTTAAAGTTATGATTGGAAACCCTGTTTGTCATTTGCACATTTTGGTTTCAATATATTACTCCAAGAAATGTTGGCTTGTGGTCATTTTGGGCACATTGAACAAAATATACCAGTTAGTGTCAGTCATGACAAAGCCTTCTATTTGCTGTGCATTGTAGTTTGCCTAAAGTCAGACAGTAAGTGACAGATACCAGAGTCCAAGACCTCACTTATCCTAGGGCATTTTCACATCAATGTGCCACAATTATTTTTTAAAAGGTTAAGGAACCCAAAGGATTTTTTTTTAATTTCTTTAGGTTTTTAGGCTTCCTTTGACTTTGGGTTCTAAATCATATGGAAACCTCCTAATCCAATATTAAGAGATACTTATTGGGGTGGTGAAAACACCACATAATATACAGATGATGTACTATATAATTGTATACCTGGAACCTATATAATTTTATTAACCAATGTCATCCCAATAAGTTTAATTTAAAATTTTTTTTAAAGCACTCAATACTATGTGGGTAAGCCAAGACATTCTAGGTCCAGGGCACATGATTTACATAAATGATAATGGAAATTTTGTTCCCTGGAGTTATTCAGTACAGCATTCCTACTCAGGTTAATAAAGTAAACACTGCGAGAAAATGCCACTAACTATGGAAATACAGAGAGTTCTGAATGATTAGGAAGTGCTGGCTATTCAGATTTTGAGGAAGAGGGAGACTCACAGCTTGAGAGACAATTGTGCTGGGGCAAACAGCCCTGTTGCCTGGACACACTTGATTTCCCCCCCAGGCCTGCTGTCTTACTGTTTGTTCTGCACTGTTTAAAGAGGCATTGCCACCCTTCTTATTCAATGCAACTAGTCATTTTTGCTACAAGTCAAACAGCATTTGTTGAAGCTGCAGAAAGCAAAGCCAGTACTATTTGTCTAATTAATGATCTCTGGCGCTTTTATGAAAGGGTATCACTAAGTCTACATCAGGGACAACGAGCAAACTTGATGTTTAACCTCCCTTCTTCTTTGTACTCAAGGCAGGTGGCCAAGCTTTTACAGTAATCAGAAGATTCTGAAAGAATCTAAATGTGGCCATCTTGAAGGGTCAGGAGAAGAAAATACACCATGTGGAGAGACAAAGAACTCCGTTCCTGGAAATCCAAGTGGACAGAAAGGAGAGATTGTCCTTTCATCTTCAGAAAATCCTATCTACCTGGAAATGCCAGGAACCCTACCCCAGAAGAGGTTAGTTGGAGCATGTTTTCTTAGGTGCCAGATATTAGAAGACTTTACCGAGTGCATTGTGGCAGAAATTAATTAAAACAAACAAAACAAAGCAGGCCTTTCCTGCAGAGAAGCAGCCATGCCCTGCATCTGCCTGCAGTCAGCAGTGGGAGCTGGGCTTACATCTTCTGTAACTTCTTCCTCAGAGGGCAGCAAAGCCACTCATAATCAGATGTGTAAACAGCCTGGATGTGAACTGCTAAGTAGTTATGTGATACACGGAGGGGCCAGGGAACCTAGCGCATGGCCATTTAGCAACTTCAGAGCTACTTCAAAACATTGCGGAGCCGGGAGAGACCCTCAGCAGCTCCTTGTACTGTGAGCTGCTCATTCTTCCTCTTCAGGCTGTGCTCTGCTCCCCCCATGGAGAGTCCTGGAGACACGCCCAGGTGTGCACCTGGCTCACATGAGCAGCAGAAATGGTTGATTGCCTCTGTAATAAAATCATTGAGTAAATTTTGTAGAGCTTTACATCAGCCTCATAAACATCGCCAGGCAACTCCTCCAAGAAAGGTAGAGGGATGGCGAGGAACCGAACTCCAGGGACACTCAACCCGACCAGTGTGTTTCTTGCACCAGAAATGCTACAGTCATAAACTTAGTACTGACCATGAAATCAGTCAATATAAATGCAAAATCCAATAAAACTACCTAGTACCTTACCACTTGTAGCAACCAATTCTTTCATTCCAACGTGGAGTTCCTTCTGAAAGCATTGCAAAAATCACTCTTATGGTCATGGACCAAAAAAAAGAGACAAGACCACAAAAGGTGGCATCTGTTACTTGTAACGGTTTAGCTTTTACATGGTGGTAGCCAGCCATGAAGACTGTTAACCGCCACCTTTCAGCCAAATTACACTTCTGGGAACAACTCATACTGACTAAGGATTCCAATGAGTTGGACTAAGACTTTCTCAAGGATACAGAAAGTCAGATTCAGTTTTTGTGGCACCTTAAACTTATTCAATCTGGGGCCCTGCTCAAGAAAAAGAATATAAAATTTCAAATTCAAAAGTCCTAGGACAGTGGTGGCGAACCTTTTGAGCTTGGCGTGTCAGCATTTTGAAAAACCCTAACTTAACTCTGGTGCCGTGTCACATATAGAAATTTTTTGATATTTGCAACCATAGTAAAACAAAGACTTATATTTTTGATATTTATTTTATATATTTAAATGCCATTTAACAAAGAAATATCAACCAGAAAAATGAGTTCGCGTGTCACTTCTGACATAGGTTTGCCATCACTGTCCTAGGATCTTGGAAGGAGCCCTAGGAAGTGAGTCCCTTAAACCAGTGAGTCCCTAACTTCGTTGCGCTTCAGAACCATTTGGGGAGCTTAAAAAATCCTGATGCCCTGTTTGCACCCCATACCAATTAGATCAGAATATCCGGGAGTGTAACCCAGGCATCAGCATTTTGTAAAGGTTCCTAGGAGATTCTTATGTGCATCAGAGTTTGGAAACCACTGCTTTAAGTGTAAGCTTCATTAGTCACATAGGTTCTACTAGAGGACACAGTTTTCATTCATTTAACTAACATTTGTGGAACAATTGCCATATTTCAAGTACTGTATCCCCAGTACTTAGCACTGTGCCTGACACGTAGCTGGTAACAAGTAAATGCCTGTTGAATACAAATGAACATTAGTTAGGCAGTCTCTCCTGTTTCACATGGCGACTGAGCATAAACCGAATTTAGAATTCTTAGTTTATCTTTCCCTTTAGATGTGTCAGCTTTTACAGGACACTCTGGGTTATCCCCAAAATAAAGATGCTTAATGGCTCCACCATACACATTAGATGGTCACTATGCATTCTGGATACAAAACAAGTCAGCCAGCAAGCCTCCGGAAATGTCACAGTCTTTTTCATCCATTGTCCTCCTCTGTGTTTTCTTGGAAATGAATCTAGGTGAAGGAATACTGAGTAAGTTTGGGAGAATTTTAACTTATCTGCTAAAACTCTGGCAACATCTCCTCTTTTCCCATGTTACAGGGTCTCAAAATGCAACTCTAACTATTACTGAGATGTGCAAAGAAAGGTGAATAGATTCATTTTGCCACCATAATAAATCCTGTATTTCTCTGGAATCTCCCCCATCTGTTAGTAGCAGCAAAATTAATAAACCAAAGATCCAATTCCATTTAAATTTATTCTGGTCCAATAATTTAAGTAGACCCTTCATGAACTGTGCAGTCTTTGATTGTAAAAAAAATAAATAAATAAAGAAGGTTCGCCCTGGCTGGTTTGGCTTAGTATAGAGCGTC
>NW_006294347.1:35949-55429 GCF_000327345.1 Myotis davidii | reverse complement strand
TTGGGAGAACTGAATCATCAAGGGAGATGTCAGGAGGCTAAGCATACAGAAGGGCAATCCACTAGGGTCTCCTTACCTACCAGTACTGTATGTCCTTCAAAGACACACACACACACACACACACACACACACACACACATGAAATCAATAAAAATATTTTAAAAATAAAGAAGGTTCAGTGTCTCAGACAGCTTCCTCCTACGGTGGAATAAGGGGCACAGGAGGGTGGCAGTTAGGAGACTTCATGACAGATGGAAGAGAATGGTGTTCTTGCCCATTCCGACCTCTTAGCTCCCGGACTGCTGGTTGCTTCGCCAATGTTTGAGACTGTGTCTTAACGCAAATGTAAAATTCAGGATTTTGTCTGTTTGGCTTGGGTCAACTCCCCACAGTGCTCCCTGGGTGACTGCCCAGGCCTTATCTCAGCTCCCACTGGCAGCAAACCCTTGAGTATCATACACATCGTTCCTCTGGCCTCCTGGACCAGGGCCTTGCCTCCCCTCCGGATTCTGTTGTGACATCACCAGGCCCTGCTCTCCGGCACGTCCACAGCTCTCAGTTAAGCACCGATATTACATGGGATGTTCAGACAGCTTGGGAGAGCTAAGACTCAGAGCCTCCCTCTGAGGTAGTTGCCAAGCCCTGGGCTGAAATGGGAGCAGCTGGAGAGGTGATTTCCTTGTGAGGTTCCACAAGAAAAGTGAGGGCTGGCACTTATCTGCTGTCCTTGTCAAGGAGGGTGGGCCATAGTGGACGGGTGCTTACTGTGGGGCCTGCATATAAAGTGCAGGGAGACAGGCAGCCACCAAAGGACTGACGTATCTCCTATCGCTATGTAAGCTTCAAGAGAGCCCCAAATCTGATTAGCATGTCACCTGGAGTGAAAGTACATCACGTCAGAGGAAGGGATGTGGACCCCAACTTTCAGAAATGAATGGAATGAACAGCTATTAACTAGCTCCTATTTTCCTATCTTAAATTGTCACCTTCTGATTTCCACTGAGCATTGTGCTTAACACATGACAAATTACAACATACTGTGGCATGAATGAAAGAATGATGAGGTAGGTGTTCATCTATAATTGTTTCTCTTACTGGTCCAGTCAACTTTAATAAAGCACTTAGTGATTGCATATTAGAAATTTATCTGATTAAAGATATGACAAAATTCCTGTGTTCTATTAACAAAACCCAGTTCTCCCAGAGACCAAACCCTCTGCTCATGAAATCCTCCAAGGCTCAACAGCAACATTACAGAAATCAACACTAGGGTGAGAAGTGGTCAAGAGGGATGGTAGGGGCTTAAAAAGAATTGAGTTCAAATTTCAGAGCCAGTAAATAATAGATTTTAACCCAAGATAAGTGTTTCCCAAACTCCAGGGTGTGGCAAATAAACTCATGGCAGCTCCTCCATAGTAGTAGACACATAAAAATCAATAGACCAATCCAACTGGTCTAATCACAATCGTAACAGCTACAAAACCCCTTTTCTGTTTCCTCTGTACTTATTTCCAGGACCAGATACTCCTGGCCTCACCAGACACCCTTCCAAGTGTATCCTGGATCCACTTTCCAGTGTTTCCATTCTATTTGGAATTATTTAGGCAGCAGAGCTGTACCGTTCTTCCCCTGCCTACATCCTCCCCATCCTCCAACTGCTTTCTTTTATCCAGAATTGCAAAAGAAAATAAACATTTTGGCTCCCTCTGGAAACAAAACCTTGAATCATTTTCTCTTCACTTCTCCAGATGAGAGACTTGGAGGGGTGACAAGAAAAAAATTTTTTTTCAATTAATTTCCATTTGTTTCAAGTCTGAGTAAACTCTGGGCACACAGCAACCAGGATGATATGATTATGGAAACTATTAATCTCTCATCAAAGAAGAGCCAACTCATGGTTACGGAGCAGCTGGCACGTTCCTCCAAAGGGCTTCTGCAGCATGATCCTCCAGGTTCTTTAGGGGCCAGAAGTGCTCAGGGTGCAATCTGGGCAATTTCTAAAAGATAAAATAATCCTTCAGTGCTTTGTGAGTTGTTCTAGAAAACTTTATTCTAAGAAATATGTCCAACTAGAGTGGAAGAGAGAAATCAAAGATTTTCAGATGACTCAAGGCTCATCTAAAAAGATAAAATGTGGACCTTTAAAGACCAGAGATCACTTGATGTGGGCAACAAGCAAATGGGTGCATTTAGAGCAAGAAGTCTCCAAATTGCTTTACTCCTGTCATCCTCCTTCCCCCTGAAAATTGCTTTAAATACTGAATACTATAATCATAAAAACTGAAATAACTTCCATAAGTTATTTAGGACAAACAGGAGAGCTGCCTGATTTGTCC
Organism: Myotis davidii; assembly: GCF_000327345.1. Classification (NCBI taxonomy): domain Eukaryota; kingdom Metazoa; phylum Chordata; class Mammalia; order Chiroptera; family Vespertilionidae; genus Myotis; species Myotis davidii. The sequence goes on along the minus strand of NW_006294347.1, from coordinate 53,093 downwards.
AAACCTAAAACACACATGAAAAGAAATTAAAGAATTCAATTTAGGGACTTTGTTCCAGGGTCCACATCATCAGATTTCTTTTCCTACCAATGGTGACAGAAATAGAGTACAGACTTCTCCGTGACAAGGAAGTTAAAGGACTGAGGTTTCCTCCAGGAGACGTGCTTGCTGACTGACCAGGTGACTGCTTGCTCCTGGGAACATGTAGGAAAAGTCCAACAATTGTATTTTGAAGAAGGCACACTCATGGATTTATAAAGGCAACCAGCCTCCCCAAGTACAGTCCCAAAAGAAGAGTGAATTTCCAGAGATGCCAAATGGAATGGGATCAACAAGCACCATTTAAAGCAAAACTACATGCTCCCACGTGAAGTGACGTATAATAAAGAGAATACGCATTCTCTGGAATTGTGGACTATGAGAAATATACGTGACCCCCCCCCCCTTTTTCCCCCCCCCCCCCCCCATCCACCTTGCTTTCGCTCTTTCCTGGAAGCAAGTTCATACTTCAGGAAGTCAAACTCCTCCAGGAGAATACAGAAAGCCTCTTCATCCTTTCTTCCCATAATCCCATTGTTGGAGTCTGCATGCTCAAAGGGCCTGACGTCAATTCTATGAAAGGACCGTTCCCCCAAACGGTTCAATTTCTAATGTAATCATACAAACCCTGATTTGTAAGGAGAAAAACTCGAAATCATTATAAACAGATCCTATGATGTCAAAGGAAAAACAGCTAGAGTTTAATAAGCAGCTTTCTTTTATTACAATAGGCTTGACGTCATTATTTACTATTTCCAACACTAAAACACAAAGCCATGTGCTACACTGTGAACCAGTATGAAAAGGGTATGTGGACTTTGCTGAGTTTAATATCCTCTTATTGACAATAGATAGAAGATCTGAACAAGGACTAGGAACAGGAAATGATTTTAGTGATTTCATTACAGTAACAGAGAAAAGCATTTCCAATGACAGGGATTGACAGATGGTCTGGTAAGGCTTCACTTCTAAACAGCCTGCAGGGCAACAAGCCCAATATTGATATAAGCTCAGTGTATAATTAACGAGGTGTCCTAGTGAGCAGAAAAGTTTTCATAAATATATGCTGTAGCCTTAGCAGTGGAACACAGAAAGCTGGAGTTTAAAAGTTAATCTAAAACCATTTCATAAGGAGAGCGCACTTGTGATCTTGGTTCCCAGCATGTCATCAGTTTGGCTCAAATAAATTCTTTAAAAAAACACACACCAAAAAAACCATACATATTTTTATTGATTTCAGAGAGGAAGGGAGAGGAAGAGAGAGATAGAAACATCAATGATGAGAGAGAATGATTGATCAGTTGCCTCTTGCACACTCCACATTGGGGATCGAGCCCACAACCTGGCTATGTGCCCTGACCAGGAATTTAACTTTGACCTCCTGGTTCATAGGTCAATCCTCAACCACTGAGCTACTCTGGCCGGACTCAAATATATTCTCATAAATTTTTAAAAAAATAAAAATAAAACCATTTCACAAGGAAAGGTATTTAGAGGCAGCAAGAGGTCTACAGTGAGACTGTAGCTAAAGAGCTCTAATGTTCTAAGTAAAAATCATATTTGCAAGAAGTATCATGTGGTGGTATATCTTCACTTAATTCATCTCTAGTGAAAAATAAATGTGGTTGTAGAATTTTCAGATTATTGAGACTTTTCAGATCTCATTCAAGGAAACCTAAAATGCTTTATAATATACAGGATGGGGCAAAAGTAAGTTTACAGTTGTGAGTACTCAAAACAGAGTTTATTCTTGTATTATTTATAAATTATTGTATTATTTTCCATAGATCAACTGTAAATATACTTTTGCCCTGCCGTTTTTTGAAATCATAAAGTGTAATGTATCCAGTTTTGTTCTTTTTGTTTAAATTGCATTGACTATTTGGAGTCGTTTATGGTGCTGCATGAATTTTAGGATTGTTTTCTTTCTATTTCTATTTTCTAAATGCCACTGGGATTTTGATGGGGACTGTATTGAATCTGTAGATTACTTTGAGCAGTATGAATATTTTAATAATATTAATTCTTCCAATTCATAATCTTGGGATGTCTTTCCATTTATTTGTGCTTCCCTTAATTCCTTTTGTCAATGTTTTGCAGTTTTTAGTGTATAAGTCTTTCACCTCCTTGGTTAAGGTTATTTGTAAGCATTTCATTTTATTATAGCTACTAGAGGCCTGGTGCACAAATTCGTGCACAGGTAGAGTCCCTCAGCCTGGCCAGCGATCAAGGCCCATTGGGGGACTGGATGGCCGGGGGGAGGGATCCTGGGAGGTTGGCTGTGGGAGCGCACTGACCACCAGAAGGCAACTCCTGCGTTAAGTGTCTGCCCCCCTAGTGGTCAGTGCACATCATAGCGACTGGTTGCCCAGTCATTCAGGTCCTTCAGTCATAACGGGCGCTTAGGCTTTTATATATCCTAATAAAAGGGTAGTATGCAAATTAACAGTCACTCCATCACTCTGTCACAAAGATGGCGACGCCCAGTCCCCTCAGCACTGCCGCTTAAGTGTCCAGGCCTGTTGGCCAGGCAGGTGGCGGGGAAGGCGGGGGGTGCCACTTCATTACTGCTGGAGTGTCCAGGCCTGTCTACCCGGCCAGGGGCCACGGGGGTGAGCAGCGCGACATGATCCGCCCACTCTGGGAGCGGATCAGCCTCGCTGCTCCGCCACCGATGGAGTGTCCCGAGGCAGTGGACACAGGAGCAGAGCTGAGGCAGCGGAGACAGGAGGGAGCGAGGCAGTGGAAAAGGGCGGGCTTCGCTCCCTTCTCTGCTTTGCTCCGGCTGCAGGAAGCCCTATTCTTGCAGGAATAGGCCCGAGGAAGCCCTATTTTTGCAGGAATCTTCCTGCAATGGGTCTCTAGTATAGATTATAAATGGGATTGTTTTAAAACAGACATAGACTAATAGAAGAGAACAGAAAGCCCAGAAATAAACCCACACACAGTCAACTGTCAACAAAGACAGCCCCTTTGCCTTTCTTCTTTTCCCTCCCTGAATGTGGATGAAAGGACCAGAGATCGTATACTCCCCTTAACCACAAGACAATAAACATGAACACACAGGTCTACATGGCAGAACACCTGGACGTGAAAGGAGCTAGGGTCCCTAAGCCACCATATCAGGTCTGGACTATCTACCTCTGGACTTCTTATTGCATAATGCATAAAAGCTATTATAGTATGGTTTTCTATTGGTGCAGCAGAATATGCTTGTAGTGGACACAAATATAAAATTCTCACATAAAAATCAAATTAATAATTACAGAAAAAAATCCTTGGGATGTCTTTATTCTTGGAAAAAAACGTCAATAACAAGCTTGTATTTTTGTTTTCTTTACCTGAAGAAAACAATACCACATAACCAATACCCCCCAAAAAGGGGGCAGGGGTGTTTGATGGTGATGAAACTCCAGATTCCAATACTAAACAAAAATGAGATAAGGCCGGGGGAGGGAGAAGTGCATGAATGTAATACCAGACAACTATGGTCTTATACAGGTTTTATCTAATACTTCCTATACATCAATTTCAACTGTCAGTAACAAAAATAAAGTTTACTTCTTGGGCAGAGGGAATTACAATTCAGTTTTTAAGTCTGAACCTTTAAACTTGGGAAGCTTTCTTCTAGGTCACCAGCAAGGGTCTTATCAACTTCATATAGGATTTTAAGAAAGTCTTCCACCTGTGAGTCAAACAAAAGAATCAAATAACATAAGTAGAGGAAAAGTGAACTAAGATATTGATTACCAACTATAAAAATGCTCTGTCTGTGATTTTTAAATAGCCCAGAGGAAAAGAAATGATGATATATTCCCAGATGACAATAATAGTACTTCCTGAAACATCAATGAGGTGACAAGATCTTACTATTTTGTTTTACTTTTAAACTAGTATTTACTCTCCCACTGATTCCCCTTTAGGTTCGTTAATGAAGTTTTATTTCCATCCTCCTTCCTGCCATGTCCCTTCACGAAGTTTTATTTCTATCCTCCTTCCTGCCATGTCCCTTCACTCTCATATTTTTTTAAAATATATTTTATTATTGAGTTTTTACAGAGAGGAAGGGAGAAGGATAGAAAGTTAGAAACATCAATGAGAGAGAAGCATCGATGAGCTGCCTCCTGCACACCCCCTACTGGGGATGTGCCCACAACCAAGGTACATGCCCTTGACCGGAATCGAACCTGGGACCTTTCAGTTCGCAGGCCGACACTCTACCCACTGAGCCAAACCAGTTAGAGCCACTCTCATATTTTCATATTTCACTTTCCTAAAAAAAGTTCCTATCTTGAAACTGCCTCTAATGAAAACAAGCAAATGTGATGTAATTCGAAGAACCAGAAAAACCTACTGACTGTACCTAAGAACCTTATTTTTGATTAATATATGTATTATCTACTTCCTAACAGAAAAGAATACTGTAAATTCAGTGTTGATTCCTTTCTCTTAAAACCTGAACTGTTCCTCAGGATCCTCCATGACTTATCCAGCAGTCATCTGTCTGGCAAAGGCAGTAAGTCGTGTGAATTGTAAGCATTATCTTGCTTGACAATGGCCTCAAAAATCAAGTAATCCTCTGAAACTCAATTACCTATACATTTACTCCCACTCACCATAGGGCTATAGGAAGGAAGAAGGTTTTGAAATGCACAGGAACACTTCTGCTTGCTTAACTGGCCCTCCTTTAGTCCCTTAGTCACAGTTTCCTAAAACAAAACAAAACAAAACAAAAAGAAAGGAAAATTTCTAAAGCTGTATCTGGCAAATAAATGCAAATCCATTTATACAATTCTCCACTGATCGTACAGGCATTTCAAAGGTCCCAAACTGAACCCAGTATCATTCTTTCCTGTGTAACCCAAACACGTGCTCCATTGCAGTCCTTATTTTAGTGAAGACTGCCACCACATACCCACCTACCCTACTACACACACCAAAAACCTGGAATACAGCCAAGGCTTTTCCTCCTCTGCTGCTGACCCCTTCCCTTGAGTGTTCATTCTATCAATAATCTGTTATCCTACACCTCCTCTCCACCCACACTTCCATTGTTTAGACAGGCTCTCATTTCTCAGATTCTTTTTTTTTCTTTTTTGAGTATAGATATATTTATTATTTTGACTGGGTAATGGTATCATAGATGTATATATAGGCTAAAGTTTTTCAAATTGCACTCTTCAAATATGTACAGTTTACTGTATGCCAATTATAAAAGCATAGAACAGACTGATGAATCTCAGAGGGAAAGTAGGCGTGGAAAGAGATTAACCAAAGAATTTATATGCATATATGCATACCCATGGACACAGAAAATAATGTAGTGAAGATCTAGGTTAGGGGCGGAGGGTAGAGGGGGGACAATAAAGGGGGGATAGAGGAGAACATCTGTAATATTTTCAACAATAAAGAGAAATTTTAAAAATAAAAAGTAATAAAAATTACTGATGTACCAGATTATTCTTGAAGATTACAGTCACAAAAGCCTGTTGATTGGTCTCTAGATCTCCAGACTCAACTGTCTCTAATCTTCTCTCTTGCTTTTGGAGTAATCTTTCTAAACAGATCTTATCACTTGATGCTTTTTAAAGAAACCTTTAGTAGTTCCCGTTTCCTCCAGATTAAGTCCAAACTCCATTAAGTATGACACGTGGGAACTTTCCTGTCAAATCCTGCTTTAACCTCAGCCCACCTTTCTCCTGTATCTCTACCACTTAAAAATTAGGAAACATCTACGTCCCTCTCTCCAAAATCACAAAAGGAACAGCAAACAATGGGAAAAATACTTGCAATGGATATTCAGAAGATATAGTATTACCCATGGAATTCCATGCCAATAATCAAAACTAATAAATTTATAAAGCAGGAAACACAACCAACATACAAATATATGTAAAGATATTCAAACCCACTAATAATAAAAAATGCCAATCAAAATAAGGTACAATTTAATCACCTCTTGAATTTTACTTGACATAAAATTATAATACCCAATAATAAGGATCAAGTAAAATCAACATTTCACATGTCAAAAGCCTTTTCAAAAAATGTAGCCATTATGCCTCAGTCATCTTCACATTTATAATGTCAAATCTAGTAACCTAACTTCTGAAAACCTATGCTAAGGTAAAACAAATCACCAGAATAACAGAAAGTTGTTTTGATAAATATTTTTGAAAAAACTTCAATGAATATGAATATATAGTCTATAGTTATGTTCATATATTTTTATCCTAAAATATATGAACAATAAGGATATGCTCAAAGGAAGAATAGGCTAATAAATCTGAATGTATTTAGGAAAACTATTCCTTAAAAAAAGTTTACAATCAATTTTATAAATTGATTTTTTGGCAAATTAAGTATTAAACTGGCTCGGTAAAAAGTCTTTCAGTGAATTGATCTAGTCAGGAGAAATGCTTACAATGTCATGTTAAGTGAAAACTGTATATATAGGTTATAAATATGTGAAAAACATATACATATATAAAAATATACCAAACCACATCAGCTGCTGGTTTAAAACTTATAAGCTTATGGTGACAATTTCTTTCTTCATTTTGCCAAAAATAGTAACAGTAATAATAAAGTTGGGAACATTAAGCAGTTCATACTTTTGCTGAAGAAACCATTAATACGTCTTTCTTACCTTTGTTAATGCCTGAAAAATATTAGAAAGAAATTCACACGAAATATCCTTTAAGATTTCCAAGTGGAAATAATCTTGGGTTAAATCAAACTTTTTAGTTTCTTCTGTGTTAGACTCTGCCAAATTCTCTGGTTTCTTCTGACAATGTTCCACATTTTGTAAGACACGAATCAGGCTGTCTATTAGAGAAAGATCTACTGTACAAACAAATCAAGAGGCATGAGATTAGCCAGTTAAGTTTGGTTATTCACTCATCATTCATTCATTCATACTGAATATCTATTAGTGCTAGAGATACTTTAGGTACTACAGTTATAGTGCCACACAAGATCATCAAAGCCTCAGCCTTCAAGAGACTTATATTTTTATACTCTCAAATGTGCAAATGAGTAAAGCAGGTCATTTCGGATGTTGGTTAAGTTGTATGAAGAAAATTAAAGGGACTATAATAAAGCAGCTGGCAGGGGAGGCCCTCTGAAGAGGTTGAGAACAAAAGGATAAGAAGAATCAATGCAAAGAGCCCAGAAAAATATTTCAGGCAGAGAGAACAAGTGCAAAAGCCCCAAACAGGAAATGCCATGGAAGGTCTGAAAACTAAAAAGGCCAGTGACTTACACTGTGTGAGCAAGGAGGGCACAAGATGAGTTTAGAAAGTTGGGCAAGCCCTGCTGGTGTTGCTCAGAGGTTAAGCACCAACCTATGAACCAGGAGATCACAGTTCCATTCTCTATAAGGACACATGTTTTGGGCTTTATCTTCAGTAGGGGGCGTGCAGGAGGCAGTCGATCAATAATTCTCTCTCATCATTGATGTTTCTATCTCTCTCTCCCTCTCTGAAATCAATAAAAATAATTTTTTTAAAAACCTATATCCTCTAGTAAGGATTTTTTTTTAAAGGGAGAAAGAAACCAAATGAACAATACAAACCTGGGCTTTAAAATCTGACAGAATTTAATTTAGTGCACTAAAATGATACTTGCCTTTTTCTACCTTTAGATACTCCTGTTCAACCTTTGAAGCATAGATGGCAGACAATACTGAAAAAATAGAGGCCAGAACTGTTTTCTGTTCTTGAAGTATGATGGGTGGATCATCAGACTGGCAGAATTCATGGCAGACTAGGTCAAAAAGTAAATTCCAAGTGTCTTTTCCAGTATCAGGACACTGTACTTAATAAAAATGATAAAGAAAATAGTACTTTAAAAACAGAAAACAATTAAATGAGTAGATACAGTGCTTCCCCATATAACATCTTACCAATTGCTTGCATTCCATCATCTACTGTAGTAAGTAGCTGTAAGATGTGCATGTAAACATCGAGTCCTTCCAGATTTTCAGAACTAAATATAAAAAGCAAAAGCACTGAATCAACAACTTTACTATCTAAAGGATTGTAACTGTTCATCCATTCATTCAACAAATACTCATCACTCTGTACTAGTTCACTCCCAGAGGTGTTAAAGATAAAACAGGGAACAGGACAAAATCTCTGTACTCACTGGAGCTTACCAGTTTGTTCTAATGGGGAAATCAGTAAAAAAACAAGTATCCTATAATATAATCAACATGAACAAGACAAGAAGAAAAATTCTTTTTCACCTTGTCACATGAAAACAATGCAGAAACCTGAGAGGTGATACTTCATCATTCTGGTTTACCGGAATAATCAGGAGGGGGGAAAATGACTTTTATAGAATGAATGTAAGGTTCACTACACCAAGCACTGACAATAATGAAGTTCTTAAAACTTCACAGGATTATCCTAGCTCCCTCGCTCAGAATACTAAAACCATGTTAAGTATAATTTTTGTGTTCAACAGCTTGGATTCCTAGAAGCTCACAATCCTAGTTCTTCAACCAAACAATTATGTAAAAACATAGTAATTAAAAGATGGTCTAGCAAATATTTAAGTACCTACTGTTTTCAGGTACTATGTTAGGGGCTGGGAAAACAGAGATGTATAAAACACTGTTTCTACCATCATGAGGTTTACAGTCTAAAAGGAAAGAAGATAAAGGGGCAATAGCAAAGTAATAAGAATGTAATTCTAGAGGAAGTCCAAGGTATCACAGGAACACATAGCAAAAAAACTTCATTTACTTTGGAGAATCAGTAAAGGTATCTTAAGAGAAATATTGTCGACACAGAAACCTGAAGGGGCAAAGAAATGTTTGAAGTAGAGAAGTCATAGTGTGCAAAAGCCTGGAGTTACGAGAGCTTGGTTCCGTTGAAGAAATAAAGGAAATTTCATATGGTTGAAACACAGAGTACAAAGAGTAAGTAGGGAGAAGCACTATGCAAGAACTTTTAAGTCAAATTTTTTAAAACTTTGAACCTTTTCCTAAGAAAAGCAACTGAAGAGTTTGAAGCATGAAGGTGGGATGATCACTACAGTGTGCTCTACAGTCGAGGCTTGCAAGAAGCAAGCCTTGAACCAGGGAACTCAGGTAAGAATGTTGCAGTTGTCCAGGTGAGAGACAGTGGCCTGATGGTGGCCTGATGGGATCCCAGAAAAAGTCAGGACCAAGGCTTGCAGGCTGAGTGGCCAGGGGAAAAGAGTGGGATGGGGAAGAACTGGCAACAGCTTCCACATTCTTCCCTGAGATTGAGAATACTAAAGAAAATTTGGGGGGAAATGATGAATTTAATCCTCATTTGGATAAAGGTCATAAAATTAATAGGCTTTCATGTGGGTTATTAAGCACTAAGAATGCACAACTGACCACTAAACAGATCAATTCATAAATTAATTTTCTAGTCACTAACAATAAACAGTTTCAATAACCTGCAAGACCTAGTAATCACTCTTGGGAAGATTCCAAAAGCCAGTCAGTTATCCAAGACTGGCATATATTTACAAGAAGCAAGAAAACAAATATATGACATTAGCTGAAGAAGTTGTTAAATGTCCAATGGAAAATAAAGCAAAGGAAAATCTTATCTACTTGATTTATATTACACAAAATTGCTTAAGGTTTTAAGACACTAAAGATAAATAATGCTGACAATAGCCTACAGCTAATTAGTATTAGAACAGGTACTTTGTAACCATTAATAATTCTTGCACAGACCAAATATACTGTCACCACAAATACTAGTAGTAAACCAAGCCTGATAAAGATCAGCTATGTGCTATTCATCCTGTCGGAAGGAAATTAAGATGACTTATTATCTAAGGATACTTCTAGCAACTAGATTTTCCCAGAATATTTTGTACAAAAAAGCTCACCTACCGTACTTGTTTGGCAGCTTCAAGCACACAGGGCACAATTCTAAACACTCGTTGATCTTCAGAATCTTCCTGGGGTTGGCCCTGAGGCTGAACAGCCCCATTTCTAATCCATTCCAACATTAGCTTCTCATCCAAATCAAAGAGCTTGTCTACAACCTCCCCCACCTTCACCAGCAAGTCAACTGCAGAGAAAAAATCAGATATTGAAATGAGAAACAAAATTTTAAAAGCAGTAATGTTAATCGAAATTCCTAAAGCTATCTGAACAACGCCAATCTTGCCAAAGCATTACTTATTCCAAGAGCAAAAAGTTTGCCTCCTTTGTTTGGGAGTTTAAGAAGAAATTTTACGCCCTGACTGGGTAGTTCAGTTGGTCAGAGTGTGTAATCCAGATACACCAAGGTGGCGGGTCTGATCTCTGGTCAGGGCACATACAAGAATCAACCAATGAATGCTTAAATAAGTGGAACGACAAAGCTATGTTTATGTCTCTCTCTCTCTCTCTCTCTCTTTCTCTCTCTCTCTCCACCCCTTTCCTTTCTCTCTCTCTAAAATCAATGAATAAAAATTTTAAAAGAATTTTGTATCTTTTTCTAAATAATATTTTTCAATTACAGTTGACATACAATCCATTAGTTTCAGGTATACAACATAGTGATTAGATATTTACTTATCTTACAAAGTGATCATCCTAATAAATCTAGTACCCATCTAACATTATATAAGAAATTTTATATCTTGAGTTGAAGTACTTTCTCTCCTAACACTTAGCCTTTAGATGACCTCCAGAAATAGTTACCTGGTTTCCTAACAAAAAATAATCAAAATTTTTTCTAGCCCTGGCTGGTGGGGCTCGCTGATTAGAGGATCAGCACATGGACTGAAGGGTCGCAGGATGATTCCTGGTTAAGGGCACACACCTCGTACCCTGGTTGCAGGGTCCCCCGCCGCAGTATGGGTACATGTGAGAGGCAGCAATTGATGTGTCTCTCTCACTTTGATGTTTCTCTCTCTTCCCCTCCTCCCTCCCTTCCACTCTCTCTAGAAATCCATGGAAAAAATACCCTCAGGTGAGGATTAAAACAAAAAGATTTGTTTGTCTTTTTAATTTTTTTCTATATTACATGGTGACTTACCATTTGTTGAACTTGACATGATGAAGCAAATGCTATCATAAATAGCTGGATGTTCCTGGATTCTTCCAACCCAGACACTGGCCACTTCTGTCTGGGAAAGGCATGTAAGCAACAATCTACAGGATAAATAAATGTGAGCTTAATATCTATCTTTTAAAAACAGTAAAGGAAATTCAAGAATAAAGAGTTAACTCTATTAGCCTCCCTTCTGGGTGAGTACAAAAAATCCATAAAAAGAGGAAAACATACCTGCTTGTTTCCAGCAAAGTAGGAGGGTCTGAATCATACAAACAGTGCAATAATACCTGGCTACAAAAACAAAACAGTTAAACCAATATGCATTAATTCTCTCATTTTAAATATCAAAGCAGAGTTTTCATTTAACTTTTGAAACTTTTTAATTGTGAAATATAGCATATATATGTAAAAGCCTGTGATAAAATCTACACTCAGTGAATAAATACAAAGCAGAAAACAGAACAGTGCTGCATCTCCATAGCCCATATGTCCATTCCAAATCACAATTCCTTCCCATCTAGAAATTACTATCCTGACTTTCCAGCAGTCATTTATTTGCTTTACTCTATATTGTTATTATTTAATATATGTTGGCTTTAAACTTTATATGAAAGAAATTATATTGCATGCATTTTTGTGAGTTTTAGTTTAGATATGCAAATAAGACATTTAAACATGTGTTTAAGATCTACCCATGTTGTTCCTGTAGCTACTGTGCTTTGATTCATTGCTGCTGAACATTCCATTGTATGAATGTAACACAATGTATTTTTCCAGCCTATTACTGATGGGCACGGGTTAATTCCAATTTGTGGTTATTTCAAGCAATGCTCCTATAATGCTCATACTTTTTCTATGCGCATCCTAATATATGTGTGCATGCTTTCTCTTACCATATATCTGCTAGTGGCATTGCTGGGTCACAATATATGCCTACCTGCTAACTTGACTAGATAATGCCCAACTGTTCCAAAGTAGTTGAACAAATTCATATCCTGTCATCAATGTAAACTGTTCCAGAATAATTTTAAGATAATCATTTATTGAATTAATAAAACTTAACATTACTCATTCTCAGATTTTTGACAGGGACCATTAGAGATCAAGCACAGTCCTGAGTCATATACTCCATGAATGATTATCAATTACTGAGGGATAAATAGCTAGGATCTGAAGTCCCTCCACACCAAGAAGAGGTAATATCACTTGAATCCCATAATAAACCCTACAGTCCTAACTGGCAATACTGCCCAAGACAGGTTTCTAAACTACTGTGGGCACAAATTTATTTGCGATTCTGATTAACAGCCATGAAGCCTTTGCCTAGAATATGAATTCACTCACAAAATTTAGCATATATTTCCAAGGCTAGATATAGGTGTACTCAAACCTCTTAAAGTAACCAGGGTTTCCACCATTAAAAATCCTCTACCCCCAACATTCCTGTCTGGAGGAGACAACTAGCCTCCAAGCACAGTACAAAAACCTTTGAACCACAGAGGCAATCCTGTGTGTTCTGGTCTGTTGAAGTCAGAGTTATCAGGGTAACTCTGTCAACAAGTCTAGTTTATCAGACTCTCTGAGCCTTTGGGGTACCTGAGCCTAAACTGTTTTGGACTCTAATCAGGTACCCCATGTCTAAGCTCTGACTCACTGGTTCCTATCCTACCTGATTTACCACCTGCTGATGATAGAGGTCCCTTTCCTATAAAAATCTTGATTCAGCCGAAACCGGTTTGGCTCAGTGGATAGAGCGTCGGCTTGGGGACTGAAGGGTCCCAGGTTCGATTCCGGTCAAGGGCATGTACCTTGGTTGCGGGCATATCCTCAGTAAGGAGTGTGCAAGAGGCAGCTGATCGATGTTTCTCTCTCATCGATGTTTCTAGCTCTCTATCTCTCTTCCTTCCTCTCTGTAAAAAATCAATAAAATATATTTAAAAAAAAAAAAAAAAATCTTGATTCATGACCATAAATAGTGTGAAAGCTCCTAGCTACCATCAAAACACAATGAGCCCAACTGGCGTGGCTCAGTGGTTGAGTGTCAACCTAGGAACCAGGAGGTTACGATTTAATTCCTGGTCAGGACACATGCCCAGGGTGTGGGCTCGGTTCCCAGTAGGGGGTGTACAGGAGGTAGCCAATCAATGATTCTCTCTTATCACTGATGTTTCTTTACTCTCTCCCTCTCCCTTCCTCTCTGAAATCAATAAAAATATATTTTTAAAAACATACACACAATGACATTTCTGGAGAGTGTTCATCAAGAGAAAGGAAGTACTACATTTCATAATATTTTCCTATCTCTCCTATGTATCATGAGTTCCTTAGGGATATGAAATACAAATCTATTTTTTTAAACATACTTATTATGTAGTAAAACTTACCCAAGATTTTTATCATGGCTGATGGACACACATATCTCCTGGAAACAGGCCATATTACCTAAAATTCCCACACAGATTTCCTGTCAAATCAAATTTCACAGGTCACAATAGCTCTAAGTTGACAGACACATAAAAGAATAAACACTTGAAGAAAAACTTTCACTGAACCTTGGGCAATAGAACAGGAGACAGCATATAGAAGTATATTGCCTGCACCCCAATCTTAACAAGCTCAGACTATCTGGGAAGGGATGGGAGACATGGGAAGAAGATCAAGGCAGGCAGAAGTTATGGAAGAAAAAATATTTAAAAAAAAATACATTTTATTGATTTTTTACAGAGAGGAAGCGAGAGGGATAGAGAGTTAGAAACATCGATGAGAGAGAAACATCGATCAGCTGCCTTCTGCACACTCCCTACTATGGATTTGCCCGCAACCAAGGTACATGCCCTTGACCGGAATCGAACCTGGGACCCTTGAGTCCCCAGGCCGACGCTCTGTCCACTGAGCCAAACCAGTTAGGGCTGGAAGAAAAAAATCTTATGGATACACTGAATCTTAAATGATTGGTAGGATTTATTTTTCTTTAAATATATTTTTATTGATTTCAGAGACAGGGGAAGGGAGAGGGGTAGAGAGATGAAAACACCAATAAGAGAGAAACATCGATCGACTGCCTCCTACTGGGGATCAAGCCCACAACCTGGGTATGTGCCCTGACCAGGAATTGAACCAGTGACCTCTTGGTTCATGGGCCACACCAGCTGGGCAACTGGAAGGATTTATATATGCAAATAAGAAAGACATTTAAACAAGGGGCAAAGTATCAGGAAAGGCAAAAAGGGAATAATGTACATGGCTAATACAGTGGACAGTAAGGAAAGCAGTCTGGCTACTGTATAAGGTGAGAGAACAGCATGAGATAAATACAGCAGGTAAAAAGGATCAGGATTAAGGGTCCTGAATGCCAAGAAGAGTTTAGATTTAATTTAGGAGGTTAAGTAGAGCCATGAAATCAAGGAACAGGACAATATACTGCAACGATATTTAAGGAAGATGACTCTGGCAGCAAAATGCATTGAAAAAACTTTAAAAAACTCAGTAATAATAACTGTTATTTGGCACTTACTATGCCCAAGCACTGCTCTAAGCACTTTCTATGTATTGTCTATATATATAAAAGCCTAAAAAAAAATAAAAATAAAAATAATAGGGAAAACAAAAAGCCTAAGCCTGGGGCTGGAGATTGAACCTGCTACCCAGGTATGTGTCCTTGACTGGGAATGAAACTCGTGACCCTTTGGTCTGCAGGCTGATGCTCTAAACACTGAGCAAAACTGTTCAGGGACAGGCTCAGGATTTTTAAAAGCTTCTTAGGGCAAAGCTTCTTAAAATGTGGGCCTTGGTCCAGAGCAGTAGAATCACTTGGGAACTTGTTCAAAACCCTTAATCCTACCCCAAACCTACTGGATCAGAAACTCGGGGGTGCGCCCAGAAATCAGTGATCCTGGGATATGTTAAAGTTTGAGAGTCCCCATCCTCAGTGATTCTAATGTGTGGCCAAGTAGCTTATAGACATGTATAATGATATGACTAATTCCTGAAACGTGCCATTCCTGATGTGTTTATTTTAAGTAGTAATCATGAATCAACGTATTTGTTAGAAAAATATGAGAAAATCATATAACTGTCAAGCCTTTTCTATATATATAAAACCCTAAGTGACCAGTCAACCGTTTGACAGTTCGACCAGTCGCTACAATGCACACTAACCACCAGGGGGCAGACGCTCAAGCAGGAGCTCCCTCCTGGTGGTCAGTGCACTCCCACAGTGGGAGCGTTGCTCAGCTCGCTCAGCTTACCAATGGGCACCAGACACCAGGCTCACAGTTGGCGAGTGCAGCTGCGGCGATACGGGCCTCTCCTGCCTCTGCAGCAGCGCTACCAGGCAGCGGCAGCGGCAGGTGCTCTGGGGCCGGATGAGCAGGAGTGGGAGCAATGTGGCGCCTGGCCCAGGCTGAGGCTCCTCCTCCTCCCCAGCCTCCTGCTGCTTCACATACTACTACACCCCTTGGGGATGTTGGACTGCCGGGGATCGGGCTGAAACTGGCAGTCCCACATCCCCTGAGGGGTCCCAGATTATGAGAGGGCACAGACCAGGCTGAGGGACCCCACCAGTACAGCACTGTATTAAATCAAATTTTAATTCAACATTCAATTTGTAAAAACTTGCTATAGAATTCTCCACTTCGTAATTTCAAAGGGAGAAAGAAAGAGAGACAATAAGTACAGTGGTTATACTGAATGGCAGGCTAGGCTCAAATCCCAACTTAATTCTTTCCTAATTGTAAGACCTTAGACTAATTTCTTAAGCTGAGACCTAATTCTTTTATTTATAAAGTAGAGATAAATGCCTACCTCATAGAGTAGTAAAACCAAATATTCAGTTACTCATAATTATAATTACTTAACAGACATTAGTCACCTACAATATGCGTAACACATAGCAACCTAAATGGCACTACAGCAAAATACATTGCACAGAACATAAAGAGTAAATGAGAAGTACAGGTAATTATTTGGGAGTTTATTATCAGCAATGGCCACTGAGAGCTTACTTCTTTGGGAAATGTTGGAAGAAAAGTATCATCTTGGATAATAGATGTGAATATTGAGAGGGGAGGGAAAGGGAGGCCCCAAGATGGTGATGATCACAGTAAGCTCCTGAGATGCTAAATTAGAAGGAAATCTGAAGGGTAGATTTTATGCTAGGAAGATGAATTAGATTCAGATTATGGAAAGTGTTGAATAACCGGCTGAGTTTAGAATGAAGATTTTTAAGCAGTGGAGGATTTTATGACTAAAAAATGGCAATAAACAGAAATGGAAGGTCCAGGCACTGTTCCCTGTCCTGCCACATATTAGCAGCATAACTTCAGTTATGCTTATCTGAAAGCACTGATCTCCCTGGTCTAGCCCAAATCTAAAATTCTAGGACTCTAATAATTTTAAATAGCACATTACCTAGTACCTGGTAATGTTCAATAAGCATTTGCAACTGATTTGTAGCCAGTAAGAAAATTAAAGTGAGAAAAATGAAAGACTGTCCAGCATTATGTTATTGCTCCAAAGAGGAGGCATAAAAATGTACATACTTACTCTTAATCGAGGACATTTGGATTTGGCCAATACACCCATAAATATTTTAGGAGCATTAAATTCTTGGAGAAATGAAGCCACATCCTGAAAATAAAAATGATAATTAACATGGATGTTGAATGTTCCTCTTTAAACCCATAGCTTAGGCAATCGTAAAAAAATTTTAATTCCACATATACCTACTTTCAGGCCTAAGAAAAAGTTAGGAAATGCGTAAACATTAATGCTAGAAAGTCTTTGTGGTAGCTGGTCCCAAGGCCATGGAACAATTTCATAAACAAATCTAAACTACTTGTGATATTCCAGAGGGCTGTTCTCTTTTCTTGCCTTGAATATATTAACACTAGAGGCCCAGTGCACAAAAATTTGTGCACTCAGGGGGGGAGTGGGGGGCCCTCAGCCCGGCCTGTGCCCTCTCGCAGTCTGGGGCCCCTCGGGAGATAACGACCTGCTGGCTTAGGCCTGCTCCCGGGTGGCAGAGGGCAGGCCCAATCCCTAGGTGCAGCCCCTGGTCGGGCTCAGAGC
>NW_006294347.1:31132-35613 GCF_000327345.1 Myotis davidii | reverse complement strand
GTCGTGGGGGTCCCCACTGGGGTGTCTGGCCATTCTGGGTGAGGGGCTGAGGGCTGTTTTCAGGCTGGCATGTGACTGAAGCACCCAACTGCTCCTTTTTTTCCTTTTTTTGTTTTATTCTGGGCCAGCTTTAGCTCTGGCTCCAGCTCTGAGGCCTCTGCTGCTGAAACCAGGTATCTGGTTTGTTTGGGTTTTATAATCGAAACAATGTATAACTCCACCTCTGAGATCCCGGGCTTGCTGAAAGCAGGTTTCTGGGGGTTTTTTTAGCTTCTATATTTGTTACAATGTTTCTTAAACTGTAAGCTCAGAGGCCGGCAAGGCAGGCGGGGAACGTTGGAGTCCTCCGTCACTGAAGCAAGCAAGCTGGGATCTCAGCTTGGCTGCCGGCCGCCATCTTGGCTGGCAGTTAATTTGCATATCGCCCTGATTAGCCAATGGAAAGGGTAGCGGTCGTATGCTAATTACCATGTTTCTCTTTTATTAGATAGGATTAATGATCTTCCTACACACCAGGCATTCTCATTCATTCAAACACATTTCCTGATTGCCAGGTATCATGCTAGAAGCTAGGAATAAAGAACAAGTAACACTCTTAATTTCTGTCTTCTAAGAGCTAAAAAACACAATAGGGGAAACAGGTGAAAACTCCTACTGGGTTATGCCCAAAGTCAGAACTTGTGCTTTTCAAAATCTTCAACAGAAAAAAATTCTGATCACAGTATAACTGCAGCAGCTTCACACTTCCTTCCTAGAGAGTTTGCCCTGTCCACGGCACTTAACGGGACACACTACACAGGTAAAGGAACCTGGAGTGAACATGTGACCCCATTTTGTTAGAAATGTGGGCCCCAAAACTAAATCAGTTTGCTGAAATCAGAGAAGACTTAAATAAATGTAAAAATATAACTTGTTCATGGTTAAGAGATTCAGTCTCGGTAATTTACCAATTCTTCCCCTAAATGATCTATTAATTCAACTCAATCTCAGATTCTAAAACTAATATGGAAATACAAAGAACCAATGACAACCAAAACAACTTTGACAAAGAACAAAGTTGGAGGATTAACACTACCTGATTTCAAGATTTATTATAATATTAGTTGTCAAAACTGTGTGGGATTGGCGTAAAAATAGACAAATAGATCAATGGAACAGAAGAGTCCAAAACCACATTCACATGTTTATGTACAAACAACTAACTTTTAACAAAGGTGTAAAGGCAATTCAGTGGGAAAAGGACAGTCCTTTAAACAAATGAGCTGGAACAATTGGATACCCATATGCAAAAAAAAAAAGAACTTCCATCCATACCTTGCATTATACTCAAAAATTAACTCAAAATGGATCATAGATTTATAAATAAAAACTAAGATTATACCATTTTTAAGAAAAAAAAGAGAGAAAACAATGCAATTTAAAAATGGGCAAAAGATTCAAACAGGCACGGCACCCAAAAAAGATAACACTGCAAATAAGCACATGAAAATGCATTCAACATTTAGTACTAATTAAGGAAATCCAAGTTACAATTATAATGGGAATCAGCACACACTTATTAGAATGGCTAAAATTAAAAAGACTGACCATACCAAGTTGGATGAGGAGAAAGTAGAACTGGAATAGTATCACACACTGCTTATGTTAATGTTAAATGTAAAAAACATTTTGGGGGGAAAATCTGACCATTTAAAAAATATATATATTTATATTGATTTCGGAGAGGAGTGGAGAGGAGAGGAGAGGAGAGGAGAGGAAAGGAGAGGAGAGGGATAGATAGAAACATCAATGAGAGATAAACATCGATTGGCTGCCTCCTGCACACAACCTGGGCATGTGCCCTGACTGGGAATCAAACAAGTGACCTCTTGGTTCATGGGACGACACTCAACCACTGAGCCACACCGGCCAGGGCTGTGCAGTTTTTGTTCATCAACTATGCCTCAAGTATATTTTGTGTTAATGATACCTCAATAAAGCTGTTTTAAAAAATGGCTAAAGACAATGAATAGCCATTAACAATTTCTAAGACAGAAGAATATAATTAGATTGTGTTTTAGGAAAAAAATAACTTGTGTGGCAATGTGGAAGACAGAGGGAAGTGAAAGAGACTAAAACAGGATTTTAATCAGAAATCTATCACAAAGACCAAGTAATAAAATGAGAGCTTAGGTGAGTCGATCTCTTTCGCCTTTTTTCTTACCAGTAAGAGTACCACCTGTATCACAAGGTTATTGTGAACAACAGATGGAATTATATACATGAAAATGCTTGAGTTATAGAGTACAATACAAATGTTAAAATATTATTGCAATTATATACATGCAATCCCTTCTTGTCCCTTTCCTCTAATTTAATCCTGGTACATCAATGGTTTCCTAACTCCTACCCTGCTCTCAAATACGAGGTCAGTGTTCTCTTTAGGTACGTAAGTATCAGAACCTTCCTGGCTACAAGAGTTCTGGCCTTCATAAAAACTATATACAGGGTGTCCAAAAAAAAAAAATGTATACACACCTTAACAGCTGATAGCTCAATTTTGAAAATAAACTGTATTTAATATACACTATCTTTATAATTAGTGTGTGTATACATTTTTTGGGATGCCCCATATTTGGCACAAACCTAAAAGACAAACCTGTAACATTTATAGCTCCTGGAACCTCATTCCCTGTACCACATACAGGAGTGATTACAGACACTAAAGTCTTTCCCCAAAGATTTAAAGACCAACCTTTAAGAAAAAAATCACCCAACGGTCTTTCACGTTCATTTCCTACCCCGTACCTCATCCATTGACATATCCCATACTCTGCAAATCTCATTCTCCATTTCTTCATCAAGCTCCATCTGTTGCTCCTCATCATCTGAGCTGGATTTGGAATTTTCAGGGCTAACCATCTTCAGAAACACAAAAGAAAAAAGAGAAATGAATCAAAGTTGTCCACAGTACTCCTCAAATAATATTATCCCATAATCATTTATAAGTCACAAAGATACTACCTTCAAAGTGTTTTCTCTTGCAAAAACCTTTTTAAAAAATCAGTAGCTTATGGAGATCTATTCATTTAACATTCATAGAGTAAATACTGTTGCTAGGCACTGGAGTAGAAATACAAAGATGATTAAGACTTAATCCCTTGCTTTCAAGAAGTTTAGGGTATAGTGGGTAAAACACGGGTAAACAGATCATCAGAACAGAAAAGGCTAAGTGATTCAACTGAATTGTGGACAAAGAGCTGTAAGGGCAGCCCGGCTGGCGTAGCTCAGTGGTTGTGTCACCTATGAACCAGGAGGTCAGTTTGATTCCGGGTCAGGGCACATGCCCAGGGTTTTGGACTCCTGGGGTGTGCAGGAAGCAGCCGATGGATGATTCTCACTTATCATTAATGTTCCTATATCTCTTTCTCACTCCCTGCCTCTCTCTGAAATCAATAAAATATATTTTTAATTAAAAAAAGTTGTGAGGGCAGAAATGAGGGACCAATGACCCATGCCTGGGAGAAATTAGGGAAAAGTTCTCTTAGGTGATATTTAAGCTAAATCTCTAAGGAAGAAGAGGAGGAAAGTAGGAGAGTTCAGAGTTAAGGACCTAGCATGTTTGGGAATGGTGAGCAGTTTTGGGTCATGAGCAGATGAGACTTGGAAAGTTTGCAAAGAGCCCTGGATTCTGAGCTAAAATATATGCATGCTTCTCCTGTAAGCAAAGGGGAACTATGAGGAGTTTTGTTTGTTTTTAATATATTTTTATTGATTTCAGAGAGGGAGGGAGAGAAAAATAGAAACATCAATGATAAGAGAGAATCATTTATCAGCTGCCTCCTGCAAGCCCCCTACTGGGGATCCAGCCAGAAAGCCGGGCACGTGTCCTGACCTAGAATCCAACCCTGACCGACATTCAACCACTGAGCGACACCAGCCGGGCTGTTTGTTTTTTTAAAAGGAAGATTATTCTGGCAACTGTTTAGAGATGGACTAGAAAGGACCGAGATTAGCAGTAGGTAACAGCTGAGGAAATGTAGGTAAAGAAACGTTCGCAGCCTCATAAGCTAAAGGCCAGGGTAAGCACCCGATGGCCACGGTCTTATTTAACCTACACAATAACCCTATATCCCACAACACAGACGTTACCATCCCACTGTAGAGAAATTGGGAAAGAAATCGAGGCTCTGAGCGCTTAGCAGCTTTGCCCAGAGTCACCCTGCAAGGAGGCGACGAAGCCGCGCTTTTGGTATCAGACCTCTGACTCCAAAATTAACACTTTATTACAACAAAAGTCCATGAAATAAATTATGAGGCCCTAGACTTCGGAAACGACCGTGGAAATGGGGAGCAAAAACCCGGGCAACGCCTTTACATGGCCACATATTTTTTGAAAACGTGCGAAAGGAAAATATGTTAACCGCAAGCGCTCCGGCAGTCCAGTCTCTATGCCTCCTTTAGAGCTGGGGGGTCCGGGGAGCTGCCGGGACGCGGGGCGT
>NW_006294347.1:27525-30953 GCF_000327345.1 Myotis davidii | reverse complement strand
GGCCGCGCCGGAAGCCGCCGGAGGAGGCGAGACGCCTTCTGGCGCCAGAAGGCCCGGCGCTGCTCTCGCCACAGCGCCCCCTGCTGCCCAGAGCCCTGCTGGGCTGAGTGCCGGCCCAATATTCCCATCAGGGATAGGAGCCCAGATGACTCCAACTCTCCCACTCCCCGCCACTCTACCAGGCATAGTCACAGTCATAATTGTTATTGATCAGCCTCACTGGACCGTGTATTTCATCTCCTACATATGCTGTGCTGGACTGTACAGGACATGGTCATTTTGCCATATGACCTTTGCCCCACAGTAGGCAGTCTAGAAGCCATTCCTACTCCAGGGTGGCGACCAACAACTCAATTATACTCGGAAGTGGCTGAAAACCACATAGATGTCCCACTTAAATGCAAACAAGTTGTAATCCCTACTCAACTTCTTAGATCTCTAAAATGTCTGTGACCACCCCATTGGTCATTCAACACAAGGAGAAATGTAATGGTGGGATGTTGGGATGGACAGAGTCTGTGGCATTCACTGCTTAGAGTTAAAATATTTTACTCTTTTAGATTTTACAAAGGTGTTCGACCATGTAAACACTTTTTCAGAGTCCCTCCCAGGGTCTTGGAATGGTCCCATATAAGTGAAGAGCCCTTGAAGCTTAAGCTTTGCCAGCTTCACAGTAAACCTGACACTGCCTATATGCATGCCTGATAGGACAGTGCAAAAGTCATGCAGAATGCAGGATGGTATGTTTGCAGCACTTTCCCGTAAATTGTAAGGTTTAATAGATGGCCCGTCCACTCAATGCCCCCATAATTGTGCCAACCGAAAATTTCCCCAGAGATATCCAAACACTGGAGTGGGGATGGGGCTGGGTGCAGTGCTGCCCTTGTTCAGAACTAAGGTCTAGGTCTCCATCTGTCCCCAGAACTGACAAGTTTGGGAAGGAGCTCTGCTCATGCCACTCTCTAAGGAAATGGCTATTTACCTCTACACCCCCCCACCACCCCGTCCCCTTCATGCATCGTCATAGTTCCCTGGGGCATGGAAGTATTTGTCTGAGTTTTTGTAATTGGCTTCTCTCATGTCAGAGTAGGCTCTCCACATGTCTTTAGTCCCTGGAAAGGAAGGAAACTGTGAACTGAAGGTAATCACATCTTGGCATAATAGAGGAATAAAACATTTCCTTCCCACTGATTCCAAGACTTCAGTCATCGAAAAGCCCTTGGAGACTAACTATATTGTGATGAAATAAATATTTCTTTATTTTTCACTTCTTTAGGTTAATGTTATGAAAATCACACACCATGCACATTTTATTCTGTTTGGCTCCACTCTAAGTTCTGTTGCTACTTGGTTTTGGCTGAGTGAGGCGTGTAAAGGCAAGGTAGGATGGTCCTGGAGGGATGTTTGCTTTCACAAGGAACCTCCACATGGAAAGATGCAGGGAACAGATGTGACAACAAATGTGATTCTGAGGGAGGTTCAGAAGCACAGTGCTCCCAACCTGGTCAAGGGGAGACACTCATTCCAAAGTGAGGACAACTGGTACTGAGTACATCTGAATGTCTGGGCACAGTTGGCACTTGGGCAACTGTCAGAATTGAATCATCAGGTGATAGTAAGTTCCCTTAAAAAAAAGGCATTAAAGAAATGGGTGGGGCATGCAATGCAAGGTCAACTGACCCACCATCTCTAAAATTCAGTGCCTCTCAATAAAATGGGTGAGTATTGCCTCCCTCAGAGTGGCTACACAGAAGAACTGAGAAAATACTGTATAATGTCAAGAACATGGTAGGTAGACGATTTGCTATCATTTTACTTCTCTGGTCTTTAGGAAGAGGAGGCTAAAGAAAGTAAAGGAATGAAGTAAGATGAGCATGGAGTCATTAGCAGAATGAATTCGATCAAACTAAAATTAAATGGTAAATGCCCTAACTGGTATGGCTTAGTTGGTTGGAGCATCACCAAAAGGTCGCCGGTTTGACTCCCAGTCAGGGCACATGTTCAGGTTGTAGGGTCAACCCTCAGAGGGCAACTGATCGATTTTTCTCTCTCTCTTCCTCTCTTCTAAAATCAATAAAAACATTTTAAACAAATAAAATTAAATGACCAAACATTAATAACTTGTTAGGAAAAGAGAAAACTCTAATGTAGAGTTATAATCATGGTTTATGTAATTGCCCCATGAGATAACTGATCTTCATTTTATATATGTCATTTTTGGGCATTAGAAAACACAGTTTTGTTGAGAGGTTTGACATTTTTACTGTTCTTATATACTCTGAGTTATAATTTAAATAGATCCTTTTGGTCCAGACTTGCATAACAAATATTTTGAAAATGTCTGGCATTTTTCATCACCTAGGAGCAGCAAAGCGGAGGTGGTGGCTCTCAGCCTTTAGTGTACACAAAATCAACTGGGTGCTTAATAAAAGCTAGATTATACACTCAGCCACAGAAATTGTGGTTCAGTGGACCCAGTTATCTGCATTTCACAAAGCACCCCAGATGCCATATGATTCTCATGCAAGAGGACCTAGAATAACCCTTTGAAAAACACTGATGTAGGCGATGAAAATATATTTTTAGCTGGCTTTATGAGAATTTAGAATTAACAGCAAACTCTTAAGAAAATTACTCAGAAACTGCCACAAGAAAAAAAATGCAAACTATAATTCTGTGAAATAAAGAAATGTTTGTCTCTTTACTATGGCTAGTGAGGTGTGTATCTTTAGGAATTGGTTTCCTGACCAGATCTCAGCCACAACAGAAACATCACCAGGCATTGTAGGGAGAGAAGCTCTGTAGAGTTGCCTTTGAAAGGCACCACATCCACACTATTACCAGTTTGCTCAGATAAAGAACAGAATGTGTGTTCAGAAATCCCCCACTCTTCCACGAGCAATATTGCCTGGGAGGCAGTCTAGTACCGTGGTGCATAGCAAGGTCTGGAGATCTCAGTGATCCAAATTAAAACCTGCTCTACTTGGGTTTATTTTTTAAAAATATATTTTTATTGATTTCAGGGAGGAAGAGAGAGGGGGAGAGAGATAGAAACATGAATGATGAGAGAGAATCACCGATTGGCTGCCTACTGCACGCTCCCTGCTAGGGATCAAGCCTGCAACCTGAGCATGTACCCCTGACTGGGATTGAACCCAGGACCCTTCAGTCCACAGGCTAACGCTCTATCCACTGAGCCAAACCAGCAGGTTTCTTGTTAGGTATCTTACTCTCTTTATGCCTCAGTTTCTCTGTTAAGAGATAATGGTACCCACATCACAGGAGTAAAGGATTAAAACATGAGGATGAAAACAAGTTCATTTGTACATTAAAAAAATTCAGAACAGTGTCTAGCACATATTAAATGCTCCATTTGTCTTGGTTGCAATAATTAATTAAGTGGTTGGGGAGTGTGAATACTCCCCATA
>NW_006294347.1:20506-27466 GCF_000327345.1 Myotis davidii | reverse complement strand
TTGCTGACACCAAGAAATGGCCATCCCTAATTGCCACTAGAGGGAAGTAGAGGGCAACTTATATTTAGGGAGGCACCTCTGAATTGGCAATCTCTCCATCACACTTGCAGAAAGTTGGGGGCCAAACCTTATGTGCCTACCGGCCTGGGGATCCCAACAAAGAGTCCAAAATGCGTCCAGGAAACCCTAGGGAACACCTACCATGAAAACAGTGTTCTCCTTCTACCCAGTCGTGACCTTTGCTTGTGGGAACGTGGCCTCTGCTCAGGTGAAACCTGGGCGGGGTCGGATGCAGCCTCCTCCAAGCCCATGCTTGGGTCCTTACCTTGACCAGCTTCCCTGAGGAATGTTCTCCATCCTTGGCTACCGACGCCCAGGAGCAGGCAACAGAAAACGATGATCGTGGAAAGCTTCATCCTAAGACAGACAGTCAAGCAGACACAGCCAAGCATGAAGCAGTTTTGCCCCGTCTTTTGGTCATGTTGACCTACCCTAGCCTTCCAAAAATAAATTCCACTCCATCTTATATTTCTATATCAATATCTATCTACATATATAGATGAATATATATTCATGGTATAGATGGGTAGGTTGTGCTTCAGTTCTACATGTTCTTCTGACTCGTTAACCTCACAGTGATTTCCTGTATCAGATCATACAATGGGCTTTTTGAACAAACCAGTTTCAATTCCAATCATCCCCTGCCAGCCCTGAATCCCAACTGGACAGGAACTATCCCAAAGGCTTTTGGAAGTTTTGTGACTACGCTACCTCTCTGTCACGTGAGATGAGTTAAAGAATCCGTAATTATTATTTTTTTATTATTAGTTAAGGTATTACAAATGTGTCCTCATCCCCCCCATTAACCCCCAACCTCCCCCACACACACAAACTCATGCTCCCATCCGCCTGTTGTCCATGTCCATTGGTTTGGCTTATATACATGTATACAAGTCCTTCGGTTGATCTCTTAGAATCCGTAATTATTGTAGGACACCTGCTCTATCATCCCTACCTCACACAGAAGAAGCACATGACAAAATCTCCACCCCAAAAGTATTCCCATCTGGTGAAATAGAATTGTCAGAACAGTAGATTCAGGAGAGATGCAGAGAGCTGTGGTGCAGCACAAGAAATCAGGGGGTTGGGGGAAGAACCCCCAAAGAGGAAAAGTCTTGGAAAGTTCTAGCACCTCCCCTTGGCTGTTCGGTGCTGCTGACACCCCTGCTGAAGCTGAGCTGCCTGTGTCGCCTCTGGGAGCTGTGCCTGGTGCTACATATGCTGACGTTTTGCTAGTGGGACAAATGGCAAGAGAGGTTTGAAGCAAAAATTATGTGGGAACTTCCTCTTGGTCAGAACCCAGCATCCAGGACACGATGGTTATTTTCCACACATCTCAGTTTCCCAGATTGTGCAACCTGGCAGCTTTCAGGGATGTAGCAAATTGGGGTTTTCTGCCCATTTTCAGTCTCACACCTGGTGAGAAAGGTAGTTTTTCCCCTAATGTATTGACATTTGCTGTGAAGGGTAAACAATATTAGAAAAGAGACTTGATTGCAGAATGTGAGACTACAGGGCAAGTGGAACAGCAGAATGGGCTCCATTGCAAGAAGATAGCTCAGGATGAAGCTGGGACCCTAGGGTGCAGGAGGAGGGAAGGAAGGACAGATAACCCCTGAAAATAAAACTTCCAGCACCCCTGTAGGGTGGACTCCGCACTGGAAAAGGGAGTCCTCCAGACTCAAGTGTGCTCACCATTGGTTGCTATGGAAGGTACTGTAACCCAGGAATGTTGTACTGTCGTGTAGAAATTTGCTACAATGTTGTGCAGAAATGACACACCATTAAAATGATCAGGAAATGGCCCATTGGCCACTAAGTTGTCAGAATAGAAGAATCAGCAAGGTTGAAGAGAAAGCTGGGGTGCAGCATAAAAATGCTGGGAGGGTGCAACGTTAGAGAATGGCAGTTTCAACCAGAAAAGCCAGACAGGGTTTACTATGGGAATTTAGTGGAATAATCTTGGGAAGAAATAGTCCACTCACCTGCCCCATCCCTACACCTTCATCCAAAGGGGAAATTTTAAAGGCCTTTGAATTTCCCTAGAGAAGAAAGGCTGATGGATGTGCAATGGGGTAGAGATGAGAGTGGATAGCTCTGGACCGTCCTACACTAAGCTAGAGTAGGCCTTGATTAGAGCCAGGGGACAGCAGTAGGGGAGTCAGAATCAGCCCAGGGACCGCTAAGTCAGAATTTGCCTGGTGTGCTTGCTGAGAGAATAGGAATGTGGGCAGTAGTGTGCAGCCAATTTCCAGAGCTTTTATTGCAAAACTGAAACTTTCTACCCATTAAAGAGCTCCTCATCTCCGCCTCCACCCAGCCCCTGGAACCACCATTCTACTTTCTGTCTCTATATTTCATTACTACTCTCAGTATCTCATATACATGGAATCAAATGGTATTTGTCTGTTTTGTGACTGGCTTATTTCACTTAGCTTAATGTCTCAAGGTTCATCCATGTTGTAGCATGTGTCAGAATTTCCTTCCTTTTTTAAAACTGAAGAATATTCTATAGAATGTGTATGCCACATTTTGCTTATCCATTCATTTATCAATGGATACTTGAGCTGCTTCCACCTCTTGTCTATTGTGATAACTAGTGCCATGAACGTGGTTGTACAAATATCTCTTTGAGACCCTGCTTTCGATTCTTCGGGGTATATATCCAGAAGTAAAATTTCTAGATCATATGATAATTCTATTTTTAAAGCTTGTAAATTTTATTTTTTAAACGTTATTTATTTTTTTATTTCAGAGAGAGGAAGGAAGAGATAGAAACATCAATGATGAAAGAGAATCATTGATTGACTGCCTTCTACAAGCCCCCTTCTGGGAATTGAGCCTGAAACATGTGCCCTGACTGGGAATCGAACCAATGACCTCCTGATTCATGAGCTAATGCTCAACCACTAAGCCACACCAACTGGGCAATATTCTATTTTTAATTTTTTAGTAACTGCCATACTGTTTTCCATAGAGTCTATGCCATGTTATATTCCAGTCAACATTAGTTATTTTATTTTTTTTAAGAGAGTGGAAGGAAGGGAAGGAGACAGAAAGAGAGAGAAACATCAATGTGAGAGAGAGACACATCCATTGGTTGCCTCCTGCATGCACCCCGACCTATGGCCTGGGATTGAACCAAGGTACGTGCCCTTGACAGGAATGGAACCTGGGACCCTTTGGTCCATAGGCTGATGCTCTATCCACTGAGCCAAACCGGGTAGGGCTGTCTGTTTGCTTTTATAGTAGCCATCCTAGTGTTCATTACATAATATTTCATTATGGCTCTTATGTGCATTTTCCTAATGATTAGTGATGTTGAGCATCTTTTCATATTCTTAATGCCATTTGAGTATCGTATTTGGAGAAATACCACAATGAGCATGAACCCTGTCCCTAAAAGATCTCCCAACTGCAATTAAAAAGGGTTTCTATTTGTTAATCTTTATACTCCCACATTATTGATATACTGTAACCAGATTAGTGAGGAGATTGTCCAAGAAAGGAGGCTTCACAAAGCTTCTTAGAATTTTTGGAATTGTGGAAAACCTAAGGATTTTGGTCACCAGTGTGTGGCAGCTATGTGCCCCCCACCCTACATTGCTCCTGGATTTAGATGTAGAGTTGTCCTCACTGATAGATAAAACAAGGCCCCCAAGAAAGAGTGCTTGTCTTGGTGTCAGGAAGTGAACAGGAGATCCACTGTCCGAATCCTCATTCTCTTGAGGCACAGCCTTGATCATGCTTCTTCCCAATCAGAACCTTCCGATGGCTCCCTTCTGCTTTCAAAATAAAGTCCAAATCCTTGAGCTTGGCATGTAAGGCCCTCTATGACCTGCTTTCAGCGTCTCAGTTTCAGAGCCTAAGTTTGCCTCTCATCCTGGGTTTTCTGTCTTTTGGACCCACTGTGCACGTGGCCCTCTGGTTGTGCCCCTCTGCTCAACCCTGAGGTGCCCTTTGCCCCAGTGCCCACCTGTTGTATCTTTGTTCCCCCCACATCCCGCGTGGTTCAGGGTTCAGGATCTGGTAGAGGAGCCGCACACAAATGAAAGAGAAGAGACAAGAGATAATTTGGAAATACTGGGGGGCTAGGCGGGCAAGTCCAACTCAAGAGGAAGGACCTCCACCGGGGCCCAGGCCTCGCCAACCTTTTATTCAATGTTGATTGAACATAAGACCCCTAGGCAGGTAATTGCAGTAATAGACAGGCTATCATAAAGGTCAGTAAATATTAGAAGGATTTACTTTGAGACTATTTGGTCAGGAAATAGCTTGAGCCCCCATTGTCAGGACTAGACAATCGGTGCATAACTCAGGCCCTGCCGTGGGTTCAAGGATCACCAGCCTTCCGGGATCCTTGTTTGCACTTCTCTGCTAGTGAAGACAATGGATGGCCTCCTGCACCCACCTGCGGAAATTCCACCAGGATCTGTCCCTCTAAGTTCTGCAAATCGTTTTGTGTTGTTGGGTCTTTTTTACTGTAAAATACTGATAACATAAAATGTACCATCTTAACCATTTTGTGGCAAAACAAAGGGCTGAAATCTTTGCTCCTATCAGGAATGGTAACTTCAGAGTGAGGTCAGAGCCACAACCAGCTTTCCCCACCCATTCATGTAGAAGAAATCTGGATTCAGAAACTTCCTGGATAACAACACAGACTTACAACACAGAGCTGCTGGGCTGAGATGAGGAGCCTGGGGTTTCCGGACAACCCTGGTGTGTGGATCAAACACAGAACACAAGGGAGTCTGGGAAAACCCCCACTTGGAGGTTCTTCCAGAGGCTAAGACAAATACTAACGGGCACAGCTCTGTCCTCAATACGGAGGTTTTCCCAGATTGTGGCTCCCATCTTGCCCATTCCAGATGGATGATTCTGATTCTGTCTGAGTGCAGTTACTGTATTCCCCTGGTGACCTAGGCATATTTACACCTGATGTTTGGAGGCAAAGCCTGGCTCTGGTGACACAGTCTCAGTGCTCTCAGCCCCCTGGCTGGGGAGCTTTTCCCAGTGAACTGCCTGTGTCACGGCCTGAGGTCTGTGTGGCATGCAGAGCCCCAGCTTAGCGGAGCCCTGAGCTTGGCTCAATGCCCTGCTTTCACCATTTTGGAATTTTTAAGAATTTGTGAACAAAGGTCCCACGTTTTTGCTTTGCACAGTTGCCCACACGCTCTGCAAGTGGTCCTGGCTGCCACAGGGGACCTGAGGGAGATGGAGCCTGAGACGTTGCATTTCTGATGGGACCCCGGTGGTGCTGAAGCTTCTGGTCCCTGACCCGCTCTGAGCAGTAGGGTTCAGTCTGAAGTCTGGTAGAGCAGGAACCTGGCAGGAATCTGAGCCAGTGCAGAGCCCAGGCCCCTGGCAGGGGGATCACTCACAACAAACTTGCATGAAAGATAAATTTCTGTATTCCTTAAGCTTCTGTATTTTTCCCAGCAACTTAGCCTTAATTAACTAAAGGCAGTGACATAGAGCAGTTACACAGCTTGTTCTGTTCTCAGTTTATTTAGACTTGAATAATTTTGGAGAAATGGCTTTCTGTGAGGTGTGCCTGGGAACTGGGCTCCACTGGGTCATACACCAGCTCCGGCTCTCTGGTTCCCTCCTCCCAGGCTCGTGGGTGCTGATTGGCATGGCCTTCACGCTCTGGAGATTGGAGATGGAGTTTGGGATTAGAGGAGGAGACGACACCCAGACTTTCAGCCCAGATCAGGCAGTGCAGCCCGGCCTCCACACACAGTTCAGCTTTGAAGTTTGGGGCAACCCCTAGCTAACAAAACCTTGCTGATTGCCACGGCCTAGTGGCTGGGTTGGTTGGAGCGCCATCCAGTAAACAAAAACGTTGCAGGTTCGATTCCCAGCAGGTTCGATTGATGTTTCTCCCTTCCCCTCTCTCTAAAACTAGTAAAAACATATTCTTAGGTGAGGATTTTTAAAAAGTTGCTGGTCATTATTATCAGAACTTATCTCCATTGGTGACCTTGTGGCTCATATTGTCCTTGGATCCTCTCACCATAATGGCCATCATTTTACACCAGTTTCTAAGAAACTACTTTTTTTTAAAGGTTGAAATGACTTTTTAAAATGATTTTTGGTTACCTGCACATGAAGCAAAGTATGTCCCACAAAATTCTTTAGGCACAGTATGGTAAAGTTGCTGCCAGAAATAACATGAAGACTTGCTTTTTATTTCTTGTGAGTCCAGTTTCTGAGAGTTGCATGAGGGCGTCTCTCTCTGCGGATGGTCAAAGTTTACTGATCTCTCTTACTGCTTCATGGCAGTGCAGCTGGGTGATGGCTTGTTTACTGCACAACATCACTCTGTAGTATGTATCGTCGAGCTCTGTCCACATTTCCTGGCAAACTGAACCGTCTCATTATCAAAGCATTCATTTCTGGGAACCACTCTGTGGGCAGACCTACTGGGGACCAGCTCATCAGGCACTAGCTTTCACAGCAGTGGCAGGAATGAAAAACGCCATGCAAGTGAAACTCCGGCGTGTCTCCGGGCGAGCGCCGCCTGGGGGCTGACCAGGAATGAGGAGCACACCCTTCCCTTCTGGCAGCACAGGCCATGCTCCCTCCTCTGCCCACCAAGCTCCAGCAGAGACTAAGATCGGTCAGGGCTCCTGCTTCGGCGAGACTTGGAGACGGCAGCGGAAAAGGGGGGGGGGGGGGGGGGGAAGGTGTGTGGTGGGGGGTAGAGGGTAACGTGGGGACAAGGACACATATGTAATTTCTTAATCTCAATAAAATATATTTTTTAAAAAAAAGAAGTTATGGAGCGTTTAACTGCCTGCTGTGCAGGGAAATTACTTTTTTTTGGTAAGATAACAAAAACAAGTTATTTTAAGCAAAATATTATGTGGTGTGTAGCAGGTGTACTTGCTGCCA
>NW_006294347.1:19257-20476 GCF_000327345.1 Myotis davidii | reverse complement strand
CCATGTCCCTAACCCTGCAATAGCCCCATAGAATTTCCTATGCCTCACCTGCACTGGGCTCCAGGTCAGGGTCCTCCGAGGTGGCTCTGTCTGTGTGGGGTCACAGGGTTCATGGCTGGTTCATTTCACAAGTCCATGGTATTTACATTTCTCTGTCCTTCCCAGTTGCGCCTGCCTCTCTCCCCTCTTGGCTGTCCAGTGCAATTTCCTCTTCTTTCTTTTATTCTCAGCCTGAGATTCCATCAGTCCCTTTATTCCTGAGAGGATGTACCATGTCCACACCTTGGGGAGGCGTGTGCTATTCCGCAGGCTTTAGAAAGGCACAAGGTGTGTGTATCAGACAAGGCTATGCACCCCTTCAGACGCTCTGGCCTCTGGGCGTTTCCAGCCACTGCTACAGCGGGAGTTCCACGCGGCTTTGATCCTTCTCATGCAGGTGCAGCCTGGCAGCACCTGGCTTTGAGGCTGCTCCATGACTTTGTACATCACGCCCCAGGCAAACTCACTGGGCACTCAGACGTGCACAGCAATGAAATGTAAGCAAGTGAACATTCGAGGGCCCGCCTCTGACAATGACGATGGAAGCCAGTTGATAGGTGCTTGTATTTCACTCCCAGGGATCGTGCTGGGTCACTTTCTACTCTGTCCCTCGGAAGGTCCCAGTGGGATGAGCTCCAGCTCTGAAGCTTTACTCGTGGCTGACTCTATAATACGTCCTCATGTTGGCCTTGCTCTGGCCCTGGGTGGCTCCCCAGTCTGTCACTCCTGCTCCCTGGAATGGTTTCCAAATAAAATAGCTGGGAACCTGGGCTAAGAACTGTTAGGTCAGTGGTTCTCAATCTTCTGGCCCTTTAAATACAGTTCCTCATGTTGTGTCCCCCAACCATAAAATTATTTTCGTTGCTACTTCATAACTGTAATGTTGCTACTGTTATGAATCATAATGTAAATATCTGATATGCAGGATGGTCTTAGGCGACCCCTGTGAAATGGTTGTTCGACCCCCAAAGGGGTCGCGACCTACAGGTTGAGAACCGCTGCGTTAGGTGGTGATGGGAGAGGGAATGTGGTGAAGTGGGAGAATCTCCTTTTTTTGGAGGGGGGAGGCTTTATTACCTGGACTTAATCTGTTATCCAAGATTAAGGCTGTGTTGTCTCTCCCCAAACACAAAGGCTTCCTTACCCTCCCCCATTCTGGTGTCCGCAGATCCTCTGCTGA
>NW_006294347.1:10862-19216 GCF_000327345.1 Myotis davidii | reverse complement strand
CCCCTTGACCTTCCTGCTTGAAGATGAATCCAGCTCATGACTCGTTGAAGAAAATACTGAAGGATCTTCCATCTCTAATTTCTAGGCAACCCTCCAACTCGACTCGGGGACGAGTTGTCCCCACCTACCCAATAG
Organism: Myotis davidii; assembly: GCF_000327345.1. Lineage (NCBI taxonomy): Eukaryota > Metazoa > Chordata > Mammalia > Chiroptera > Vespertilionidae > Myotis > Myotis davidii. The sequence goes on along the minus strand of NW_006294347.1, from coordinate 19,081 downwards.
TGAGAGACCCAAGGGCCTGGAATATCAAGGGGATAGCCCACCTCGTGGCCCAGGCAACCTGATGCCCACAGAGGGTCCAGCAACTGACACTACCTCCCATTTTGAGCTTCCTTAAGACCATAAACGTAAGTGTATTATGCTAAGTGAAGTAAGCCAGTCAAAGAAAGACAAATACCATATGGTTTCATTTATACGTGGGAGCTAATGTACAAGTAAACTAACAAACAAAATAGAAACAGACTCATAGATACAGAGAACAGACTGACAGCTGTCTAAAAGGAGAGGATTGGGGACTGGGTAACAAAGATGAAAGGATCAAAAAAAAAAAAAAGCCCTGATAGTCAGAAAACAGTGCAGTATGGTTATTACCAGAGGGAAGGAAGGTGGGGGCAGGTAGAAGAGGGTAAAGGGGAAATAAATGGTAATGGAGACTAGACTAGGGATGGTTGACACACAATACAATATACAGATAATCTATAATAATAATTAGCATAATATGCTAATTAGACCAGACAGCTGGCCGACCTTCTAGATGTCATTCTGGACATCCTTCTGGAAGAAGCTGTGGTGGCGGGGGGCAAGGCAGAGGTGGTTAGGGGTGATCAGGCAGGCAGGCAAGCAGTTAGGGGCAATCAGGCAGGCAGGCAGGCAGGAGAACAGTTACGAGCCAGAGGTCCCGGATTGTGAGAGGGATGTTCAACTGCCAGTTTAGGCCTGATCCCTCCTGCACCTCCTCCCCCGCACGAATTTTGTGCACTGGGCCTCTAGTGTATTATAGAATTTTACTCTTGAAACTGATTTAATTAACCAATGTAACCCCAATAAATTTAATAAAAAGGTAGATTATGGCTTTTAAAAAGGTAGATGCCACATGCAATACTGCCCTGGCAGCACATGCCCGGGTTGCGGGCTCGATCCCCAATGCGGGGGGCGTGCAGGAGGCAGCCAATTGGTGGTTCTCTCTCATCATTGATGTTTCTGTCTCTCCCTCTCCTTTCCTCTCTGAAATCAATAAAAATATATATTTTTAAAAAGCAATACTAAAATAAAATTATATATTCCTTAAATAGTGATACATGACACAAAATCAAACAAGAACCTCATAATCATTCTACATTTCAATGGAGGGGAGGGGGCATGGTGACTATAGGACATTCCTGCCTTAGTAGAGGGTCCGTGTTACAGTAGAGAGAGCCCCAATTCTAGAGTCAGAGAGAACTGGGTTTAAACCCAGCTTCCAGAACGCCAAGGCTGTGTGGCGTCCATAAGTATATTAATTTCTTCGGGCCTCCATTTCCCTCTTCTGAAAAGGGACGGTAATTCCCAGGTAGCGGGGTAGTCGAGGATCATTGACCATTCAGCAGGTGCTCATCTTGTTTACCTTTCCAGGGGCACCAGTGGACAGTCTCTGAGCACAGATAAGACTGTCGCAGCCTGGGGGACTGAACACACACCAATGAATGGAAGTGACTGAGCTTTTCCTTGAATTTGTGACATCTAGACCGTAACCCTGAACTTGCTGACCCTCATATTGGCTGTGGGTTGGCTGGCAGGAACCTCAATTGTGCTCTGGCAATCTGTTCATCTCCTCTTATAAGGGCACTAATCTTATCAGACTAGGGCTCTACTCTTACAACTTCATTTAATTTTAATTACTTCCTTAATCCCAATACAGCCTCCTAGAAATTAAGACATCAACATAAATTGAGGGTGGGGGACATAATTCAGTCATTAGCACTGCCCCTTCCACAGCCCGGTTCCAGGACGTTCAGCAGCTTTCTTCCTCCTGCCCCCACTGCACTGCATCCAAGTGTGTTGGCAGGAACCCAGCCGCATTCCCTGGGAGTTCAACTACATCCTGGGTAGTTTCTGCTAAGTTTCATGGGCACCTCATTGGGAAGTTCTTGTTTGTCAGCTCTGGCTTCTGACACTTGGCAATCTTTATCAGCCATCCGATGGGCTAGACTTTCCAATGAGGTCTACATCTCAACCCTGTGGAGCACCCTTTCCCAAATTTATTCCTTCTTGTATTATTTGCTCCTTCGTAGTTAATACTATTAGTAATTAATGGTCCTGCATCAAAATTTCTCTTCACTATCAGTTCCACAATGTGAGGTAGTTAAGGTGAAGAAGCTGTGAGGAAATATTCACACATGAGAGGGCATTGCATCTGCATTTAGGCTCGAAATAAGGCAAATAAAAACAGAGTGGAGGGAACCCCTTTGAGGCGTGTCTTTGGTGGCACGGGCAGAAATTAGTTAGTAATTGGATTTGCGGATGCTGCTGAGAAAACTTGGTAGATGCTGGAGCAGGATCCCATGGCCCAGGCTTCCCAACACTGTGTCCTCTACCCTCAGACAGAGACCACTGCCCTAACTGGTTTGGCTCAGTAGATAGAGCGTTGGCCTGTGGACTGAAGGGTCCCAGGTTCAATTCCGGTCCAAGGGCATGTACCTTGGCTGCAGGCACATCCCCAGTAGGGGGTGTGCAGGAGGCAGCTGATCAATGTTTCTTTCTCATCGATGTTTCTAACTCTCTATCCCTTTCCCTTCCTCTCTGTGAAAAATCCATAAAGCATATTTAAAAAAAAAAAAAAGACAGAGACCACTGAGGGATAAAAGTCAGGGGACTAAGACAAGGCGCTGGGGACTGAGCTGGTGATAGACACCACTGACAGGGAGTGAGTAGAAGCAAAAAGGTAACTAAGAAACCCGGAGAGAGGAGCAGGTCTGACTCAGGGAAAGGTGTCTAGTAGGGTGTATGCTCTATACAACGCTGAGATTGTCCCCTACACCCAAACACACAGGCACACGCTTGATCTTCCCAGGGGTGTCCATCCATCACCCTCAACACCAAACAAGTAGTTCTTATACCAAAATATTACACAAAGTTTTAAACATTCAAACTCTTGAGCATTTATTAGACAGATATCATGTGCCCTCAGTTAGCATCTGGGGATGTAGATCTCAATGACTCAGAGTCCCTGCCCTTAGGGGGCTCACAGCCCCGTCTCCGAGAGCAGAGAGAAGGAGCTCAGTACTTGTCGGGCAGGCCTGGAGGTCTGTAGCGATTGGGGTCTTGGCCACTCCGGCCCCATCTGTTGGCTTCCTGGTCGGCCAGTGAGTCTGCCAATCCATGGCCGCTGTCTCCATGCTTAAAAAGGTCACCGACTCTCGGATAAGCCTCTCTGGCATTACTGGAATGGAGGAGAGCAGGTACGAGGTGAATCAGGGGCTGAGGAGAAGCAGCCCCACCCTCCCCTTTCCAAGGGATTAATGATTCTGGGAGGAGCCTGGAATGAGGCTAAGCACTGACCCTGCCTGGGCACAGCCCACTCAGCCCTGGGGTGACGCCCTCACACTGGGTGAACAGCACCTAGAGGGGAGGGTGGGAATCAATCTTTGGCCCTCAGTTTCTTTTTGGGGGACATTCTCTGGCTCTGCTGGCAGCCCAGGCCCTGTGCTGGGCAGGGATGGAGAAGGTGGAAGGAAGAACATGAGGAGGAGCCCAGAGTCCAAACAGAGTCCTTCTCTAGGGCTTACACCCTCCTGATCCTCAAAGTCAGCCAAGCTCTGCTCACCCATCAGGCACCCCCAGGAGCCAGGTTACCTGATCTTTTCAGCAGCCCAGGCTCCGCCAGGTCCCCTTTGGGCAGCGTCATAGTTACCCCGGGCATGGAAGTATTTGTCTGAGTTTTTGTAATTGGCTTCTCTCATGTCAGAGTAGGCTTTCCGCATATCTTTGGCTCCTGGAAAGGAAAGGACATGGCACTGAGACATCAGGTGAAATATCTGAGAACCGTGACACCCTTTAGATAAGAATCAGGGAGAAAATGGACCACTGACTCAGTTTCACCCTGTGGTCTCAGCACCCTGGAGACCACAGGTTGAGAACAACATTCTCCAGGCTGAGTTGGCTTCCCCAGGTGACTCTAAGGAGAGACATTTCGGTGGCGGCACATTTAGGTGTGTTGTACCTGGTGGTCTGATGCCTGTCATGCTGTCTGTGGGCTCCAGCTCACTGAGGCCTCTGGGGCATATGTTTAAAGGAGACAGGGAGGCCACATTACAGAACAGGATTTCAATGTTAGTGCTGCTGAAATTTGGGGCCAGAGAATTCTTTGTGTTCAGGGCCTTCCTGAGTAAGGTGGGAGGCTCCCAAGCATCCCCACATCTCTGACCAGTAGGTGCAGCAGCCTATCCCCATGTGACAACCAGCAGTGTTTCCCACATGGCCACATGTCCCCGGCGCACCAAGGGCTTCAGGATCAAGAACCTCTGGTATATGGAGCAAAGCTACATAGGCTAGTGTTCAGGGGACTCGGTGAGCCTGTTGGTGACATGGGAAGCAGATTGTGAGAAAGGCACAAGGGAACAGCACTTCTGCCTGACGCCTATGAATTGGAGTCTTGCTGACAGAATGCAGGGAATCCTGAAGTGAGTCCCTCTGAGTGTGAGGGGCATACGTGGCATCCTGGAAACCGCCCACATAGACTGGACTGAGGCTGTGAGCAGGCAATTGCAGAGCAGGGGCCTGTATCTCAGCCTTGGCTGCACCTTCTCATCACCTGGGGAGACTGTGGAAGGCCAATGCCACATCTCAGGCCCATCACCTCAAACTCTGTGGGGGTGGGTCGCAGGCCTCTGTCGTTTTTAATGTGTCCCGGTGATTCCAGGTGGTAGCTGGGATTGGTGACCCCTGAGCTTTAGGAGGCGGTGCTCAGACACATCTGCCTGGCAAGAGCTGTGGCCTCCTACACAGCTGGGTTCACACTCTGCCCTGCCACCTGCTGACTGGCAGGTAGTCCCTGGTCCCCTGAGTCAGCTGCTCTCAGCTTCAAAGTAGGGGAAGATGCCTGCCCACCAAGTAATTCTCCACTTAGACTGGTGACCAGGTTGGACCAGAACTGTCCCTGTTTGCCTAGAACTGTCCGAGTTAGCACTGAAAGTGTCATGGAAAACTCCCCAGACCCAGGCACACCAGGAGAGTTGGTTGCCCTAAATTGCATGGAAGTGCTGAGTTCCAAGAGGGGGCTCAATGAATGTTACTAGTTGCCTTTTGGTCAGTTAAAAGGCTGGAAGAAGCCCTAGCCAGTTTGGCTCAGTGGATAGAATGTCAATCTGGGGACTGAACAGTCCCAAGTTCAATTCCGACCAAGGGCACATGCCTGGTTGCAGGCTCAATCACCAATAGGGGGATGATGGAGGCAGCTGATCAATGATTCTCATCACTGATGTTTCTATCTCTCTCTCTCTCTCTCTCTCCCTTTCTCTCTGAAATCAATAAAAATATAAAATAAAAATTTTTAAAACGTTGGAAAAGGGTAGGAAACATACTAAAGCAGGGACAGTGTACCTGACTATAGGAAGCCCCAGCAAGAGCTAAGTTGCAGGTCTCACTAAACTTCCCAGTTAGGAAATGGAAGGGAGGGAGAAGCAAGAGAGAGGGCAAGGGGAGGAGGGGAAGAAAAGATGGGGAGGGGAAGAAAAGATGGATAGCTTTAATCATACTTTGTGCAGTTGCTCTGAGGGAAATTGTATACCATTAGAATACCTACTGTGTCTTCTAGTCAAACTTACCTTTCACCTGGGAATGATGATTATTCTTTCTCTAGTAACTGAATGAAATAAGTCCTGCGGTTTTTCCATGTGTTTGATGAAAAGCTCCCGAAACACCCAGCACATTCTACCGCATGGGGCAACACAAACTAACACAGTAGCCCCAACCCTGAAGGGCTCTCAGGTGAAATCCTAGTGGCCTTAGGTTCCATCCCCGACACCCCCCAAGGGACTTTACCGTCATAAGCCTGGCCAATGAAGTCAAACCAGCCCTCGCTGCTGACTCCCAGGGCCAAGGAACAGAACACGAGGCTGGTGAAAAGCTTCATGGTGCTGAAATGAAAGGGGAGGGTCAGAGAGATGCAGGCAAGATTGGCACACCTCCTTGGGGATTTGTCTGTCAAAGACAGCCCGGCTGTGCATTTCCATTTGTTCTCTTGAGAGGCTGGCTGCCCATCTAGAAAACATTGCAGTAGGACCTCACTCAGAGCCACAGTCCTCAATTCTGAACCCATCAATCCTGAACCCAAGACTGAGGTAACCAAGGAGGCACTGAGGGAGCAACAGAGCAGTTAGGACCAAACCCCCTGAGCAGCCTGTAATGAATCCAAAAGCATTACCCTGTGCACTCGTCTGGCACAGACCCCATACAGCACCAATGCAGAAGAGAGTAATTATTTAAAATGAATGCACAGTCTTGCTGGAAACAGAAAACAGAGTAAGGTTTGTAGAGCAGGCCTCCTGGGAGTGGGCCCTCACCTGGTCTCTGGTGGAGCCGAGCTGCTGGTCCCTGCCTGCTGGGGACCGCTGGCTGCTATTTATTGATGCTGAGCCCTCCCTGCTGGATCATGTGGGTGGAGAGGGGCGGGAGAGAAGCCAGATTTGGCACCTGGGGAAAGTCCCTCTGGATCATTTCTCTTAAAAAGGCACAAATGACATTTATTGGACAGTAGTGGTTGTCTTCATGCAAAGGTCATTTCCTCATTGTGTAACCCTCAAGAAACACAGTAGACTCGCTCTGCCCCGAAGCCATGGGTCAGGGGTGCCTCTGCTGTCAGAGTTGAAGGGGCCAAGGCAGGGCCACCTCAATGCGGAGAGGAAAGGTGAGGGCCTCCAGCAAGGGGCACCCAGGCTGTTGGAAGGTGTGCAGTGAGGGGCTGTCTCCTCTAGCCAGGACCTTGCTTTAGTGGTCATTCCCTCAGGATGGTCTCTGCATGGTCAGATAGTAGATGTGTCAGAAATGAAATCCCTTTTGAATTCATATCTAAAGCCCTGAGCTTCAAAACTGACAGGCTAGCTCACCAAATCTCCCAGGTGCCCTGGAAGGTGCTTCCACCACAAAAAGGCCTGCTCAGCTGGCTCAGCCATGAAGAAGTGTATTATTTGATCCGGCTCCCTTATGTTATTCCAGGAACTCTGCACGGTGACATGTGGTTACTAGACTTACCATGGTGACCACATTATAAGGTATCTAAATGTCTAATCACTATACTCTACCCCTCAAACTAATATAATATTATATGCCAACTACACTTTAATTTAAAAAATCTTTCATTAATAAATAAAAATAATCTGGCTTCCTAGTTGTGGGCAATCAAGTGGTGGGATCTTTGCTTCGGCTCACCCCACCTCATAATGGGAGAGGAAGCGTTTAGATGCCAGGAACTATCAGGGCCTGGGGCAGGCTGCTCCCAAGTATCCCACAATGGTGTATTGATTCCTTTGAATTAAAGTCACTTGACAAGCAGCCAATGCAGAAAGGGACGCCAATCCTGCCTTATCTCCCTGGATGCAAAAATAAATCTCCCCTGTACAAGGTACCCTCCCTGCTCCAGGGGGCTGAGAGAGACACCCTTAACGCCAGAGTTCAGCAGAGCCTGTACATACAAACACTGCTACTTCTTTACTAAATTACTACCCCAGCCTCAGCTGGTTTGGCTCAGTGGAGGTTCCCCATGTCTGAGCGGCCTGTGTGAAGCTGAATTTGACCTCAGGAGTACCATCATCAAGTTTTGTGATCAATAATGGCTCAAAGCTGATTAATTTCTTTCAACAAGTATAATGAGAGAATCTGTGTAGTTTAAATTTAAATATTACGTTTCAGCACTTCTAAAACACACATGCTTTGATTATAAATTTCTGAAATTAGGACGTGTCTTACATTCACTAATGACCAGGCTATACTAATGAAATAGTTGTCATTTGCTTTAGGAAAAGGTATAAATTTATGTAGGTTTACCGATTTGTTTATATACACGGGAGTGATGTAAGATAAAAATCTATGTCTAAGAGGGTCCAAGAGAATTTTCTCAATAAACGTGGAATGAAAAGTCTGAGTAATAAGAAACCATTATGTCTTAATTGAATTAACAGCAATTTTTTCCTTGGCGATATGTAAATAATGATGCGTTTTTAGTCCTGGTGTCTTAGAGAAATACAGTGTGTCTGTCCTTGTTCTCCCTCCACTAGTTTCCCAGTGTTTTTACAATTTAGGGTCCTAATTTTTTTCTATGAGAGAGCATGTAAAGCATTTCAAGAGAAAATAAATTTATATCATAAAATAAAGTTATGTTATTTTGGTTTGTATGGTAGTAGATATTTTGATATGGATTTTCATCACTACTTTAAAGTGACTCATTACCATGTCCTGCAAATCAATAA
>NW_006294347.1:0-3449 GCF_000327345.1 Myotis davidii | reverse complement strand
GAAAGAAAAAGAATCACTCCTCATTTTGCTAACTCAGCAGATTGAGACAGGCTCTCCAGTAAATCTCAAAATTTGACTTTGCTCCATCAGAAGCGGTAAATTCCCCGTGTTAGATGTTCCTGCCAATGGATGTACAGGAAAAGGAGTCTCGTTTTGACACAACATTTTATTGTCATCCTAGGTTAAAAACCTTTTCTATTTTATAAAATTGGAAAATATGCTTAACAATCTAGATATCTGAATAGCTTACCTGGTACAGAGATTTAATGATGATTCATAAGATGTACTTAGGGTTGATGATTTGAAATTGTAATTAAAACTTAAGAGGAATTATTGGCACTTAAAAAGTATTTTCCTCCCCAAATGAGTTCTTAGTTTTACCAATACTATACAATACCATAAGTGATTTGGGGTTTTGATTTGTCTATAATTCACTACTCCTTTTTGCAAATATTTAAAAAGAAGAAAAATGAAATATTTTGGCTGGGGCCTAGGAAAAGGCACTCAAAGAGCATGGGGGGTGGGAGAGAAGAATGTGGAAATGGCAGTGGGGAATAAAGAAGATATAGACCCTCTTTTCCATTCTATTGTTCAGGAATGGCAGGAGGTGTACTCCACGGGAGAAGACAGCAATAGGTGGAATCAACTTGGGAAAGGCAAGTTTCAGTCTTATAACAAGGGAAGGAAATAGGCAAAGTTAAAGAAGGGTACTCACCACCTGAGCCTCTCACCAGGACTCTTTGGAAGGCAGTCGTGGAAGGGCAGATCTAGACAGAGTTGAGACTGACACAGAGAAATGCATCTACCTTAAGTGAAAGCAGAGATAGGATAGGAGGGTTAAAGGAGAGAGTGATGTAGAGGTTAGTGACAGGAGACTGAGATGATTTATTGCTTTGGGGCTGAGTGTGGGATGCTCTGTTGTGAAAAACTGATACTTATGAGGCAGTAGAACTGCTTCCCCAAAGTCCAAATGGACTGTCACATGAACAATGGAGATACCTTTCTGATCTCCTCCCAAAAGGTCTGAAGGCTACTATTAATAGGAGCTCCAGAGAGAATGGAGGGACAAAGAAGGAGAGTAGGGAAGAATGGTGAATGAGGGTAGATGTGGTGTACTCTGAAGAGATGTTTAACTTGAAAAATTTATAAATAAGAAATTACTTTTTCAAGCTGACACACATCATTCAAACTTGGAGGCAATAAGCCCAATAGGCCAGGTCTTTCCTTTTTGAGATCTCTAATTACTAGAAAGAGGATCTAACTCTTCTCCCTAGGACAGGGGTGTTTATCTATGAATTAAACTTTCATAAAGGCAAGTTAATTTATTCTTGCTAACATGTACCCCAGATCTCCTAGGAATGACTCTCCTTTATTCATTAAGAACCATCCATCGTCCTAGCCGGTTTGGCTCAGTGGATAGAGCGTCAGCCTGTGGACTGAAGGGTCCCAGGTTCAAATCAGGACAACGGCACATGCTCCTGTTGTGGGCTCAACCCCCCAGTAGGGGGTGAGCAGGAGGCAGCCAGTCAATGATTCTCTCACATCATTGATGTTTCTATCTCTCCCTCTCCCTTCCTCTCTGAAATTAATTTCTTTTTTAAAAAGAATCCATCCATCTGCAAAGTTCCTTTTGATAGAGAAGTCACAGAGGATATAAATGGCTCACTTAAGGACCAGACCAATGACACACACAATGCCTTGGTCAGAGCTCTTTCTACTCCCATTCTTTGCCTCCATACCTTGACAGATGTTCTTTTCTAGAAACTTGTACACCCTTGAAAACATGAGGGGCAACTTATGGTAATTCTAGATGGGGTGATATGATGTGGAAGAAGGCCATCAGACACAATTCTCTCTGCCTCTGGCAATAAAAACCCAGACTTTGCCCCATTTCATTTCTCTATGCTTATCTATAACAGAAAGTCCCCTTATAAAATACCAGATTTCCAGTAGAGATTGTGACATTGAGTTCCCATCACAGATTCTAAAACCAAGCCACCTGGACTTGGAGGCAGCATGGCATAGAAGAGCCAAGTCCTGGATTCAGACAGATCTAGTATGACTTCTGCTCTGCCATAGGCGCCTGTGGTGGAAGAACATTTATGGATCTGGATAAGTGTAGGTGATGCCTTAAGGGAAAATGAGTACAATAGAATTTGATCCCTTTATGTTCAAACACATTTTCCCATAGTGAAACACAACCTAGGAAGTTGCATATCAAACACTATCCATGTTTCCAGTTAGTGAGAAGTGTTATGTTATTCTGGTCTGTCAGAATTCCCTATAATGACGTGTTTACTCAATGATCAAGTCTTCATTGAGTGCCTTCTATGCAGCAGCCACTACACTACATGTTGGGCATACATAGAGATGGGAGTGGAGAGAATAAGCAGATCCAGGCTATGCTTTCATGAAAATGAGGCCTGTTCTTGGAGAGGAAAATGATTATACATGCACAGAAGAATATCATACTTATTTGATGATAAAAATCAGTAAGATTCCAGTAAATAAATGGGAAAGATTATGTGTACAAACAAACATAATGAAAGAGAAGGCAAGGTGTTACTAATCTTCCTAAGATTGTTGACTCCCCAAAGAACATCTATCCTCAGGGACTAATATCATTACTCATCCCATCCTGTCCTCCTTGAAAGTAATAATATCAGATATGGCTCAGCTGTAAAAAGGTCCCCTGAACTTTACTTCCTGTCCTCCCTCCAACGATTCTGGAATTGGGAGGACAGAAGATATGACTTCTCCTGGTTTTTTTTTGCTGAACGAGCTAATCAGCAGGCATGTAAAAGGACCAACTATTTGAGTAAGTACAGGGACTCCTAATTCTGTTTGCTGTGTCCCTTCATATAAAGCCCATACCCCCTCATGAAGAGATGACACTATCCTCCTAGCTTGGCGCATCCCATTCGCATTCTCTAGGCACCAAGAAACCTGGATTCAAACCTGTCTGTACTCAGTTCTTTGTCTCTTCTCCCAGAGGCTGGTGGCTGAGCCTCCTTGCTCCTCTGAGGCCTCCTGGACTCTACCTGATGGGAAGAAGCAAGGAAGAGGACATGCTGGGGGACGTGGTGGGGTCGTCACCTGCCCACCATCAGTGATAGCAAGGCCACCCTTAGAGTCCTGAACTGGTATTATCAATGCACAAAAAGGCTCTGCATTCTGTTTCAAAATATTTTATTTTTCTTCTTTTTAAATATTTGCGAAAAGGAGTAGTGAATTATAGATAACTCAAATCCCCAAATATCTTCTGGAATTGTATAGTATTGGTAAAACTAAGAACTCATTTGGAGAGGAAAATAGTTTTTAAGTGCCAATAATTTCTCTTAAGTTTTAATTAAAATTTCAAATCATCAACACTAAGTACATCTTATGAATCATCATTAAACCTTCTGTGCCAGTTGAGCTATTCAGATATCTAGATTGTTAAGCATATT
>NW_006294346.1:38225-40249 GCF_000327345.1 Myotis davidii | reverse complement strand
CATTCTCCTCTTCAACAAGGCGGAACTGTGTTCTTTAGAGGTGCAATCCTGGGAACCGTATTCTTTGGCTTCCTGACATATTTGTCAAAAGTTAGGGATGTTATATTTATATCACAAGTTAAAAGATGAAATTTGGTACCTCATAAAATATCTATAAAGAGATACATTTAGATATTGTTATGACACATGTACTGAGCATATCATTTTGTAAGAATTGTATGATCTAATTTTTAGAAAAATCCATTCTATGAGGTATTATTATGAACTCTCTTCCCATTGCAGAAATGGGGCTTGAAGGAGTTTACTGATCTGCTCAAAGCACAAACTGATAAGAGATGGGGGTTTGACTGGAATTCTATTTGGATGCTTATAGTTTTCACTGTGGGGCAGTGGTTCTCAACCAGAGATGACTGTGCCTCAGGGGCTATTTGGCAATGTCAAGTGGATGCTGCTGAACACTGACAGTACTCAACACGCGTAATTATCCTGCCTCAATTGTGAACTTTGAAAGGTGAGAACTGAGAGGTCGAGGGCTAAGCCCTCCATCTTACCCCAGATCCTCCATTTTGGGGCAACAGCCTTAGCCATGTGCTCGGCAAGGAGCTTCTTCCCAGAAGCCCAAGCCTCTGCTAGCCACACCTAGGATTTCTTTTAACTAACCAATGACAATCAAGGGAAGTGTGTGCCATAGACACAACCACATCTTGTGTAACGAGACTCCGACTTGCACCTGGCCAATCGGCCGGGCCCACAGTCCTCTCTTCTCCCCTTACTCCAACCTCCCTATAAAACCCCTCTCTCACAGAGCTAGCTCTCTCTCTGCCCCAGCCGTTGCATCAGCGAGTGTGGGGCAAGGGGAGCTCGAGCTAGCCCAAATAAAGTCTCTATTTGCCTTTGCATCAGACTCGGCTGGCTCCCTGATGGTCTACTGGGGATCCTGAAATGTGGGCTTAACAAGAACACCTAGTCTAGACCAGCACTTCCCCACTATCACTGTGCAAGTAGGTGAGTTCCCAAATATGGAATCTATGAATTATGAGGAACAATTAAACAAAGGCAAACACACACACACACACACACACACACACACACACACACACACACTCAATCTCAGATGCTTTGGTATATCCACCACTCATCATAAGCAAGAAAGAAAGGATCACTAGGAAGCCAGTGGGGCTGGGGGAAATAGCGAGGGGACAATAGGAGGAGATAATGACAGGGAGGAACAGGGCAGGACATGTAGAGACTTGTGGGTCACAAGGAGGTCTTTGACTTTGGTCTTGAGTGAGGTTGGAGTCACCAAGGGTTTTTGAGTTGAGGTTAACCCCTGGGCACTGTTGAAAAAACAGCCTGTTGTTGGTGTGGACTTGGACCTGAAAGGCCAGGGTAGAGGTGTCTGAATTGTTCCAAGTGGGAAATAATGGGGCTATGGAAGAGGTGAAAAGCTGGTGGATTATGGATGGATTTTGAAAGCGGAGCCCTCGGAGTTTGCTGAAGTTGGCACTGGGGTGGGGGAGTGGTTCCTGAGGGACAAAGATAGAGGAAGAAACACATGACTGTAGTATTTTACCTGAGCACCTGTGTCACTGGGAAGGACACTGAGGCTCAGACAAGACAGAGAGGGGTGCCCAAGTTGCATATGAGTCCACAGTGATCTCATTCCCAGCCAACGCATGGCCCTGATATGTGAGCTCTGGAGGTGCGGATATTGTGAGGCACAGACCCTGCTCAGAGCCAGGCACCTCCTCCTGTTGCCTCTCAAGTTCACATCCCAGTACTCCCCGTCTGGCTCTGTTCTCTTCCTTTTAGTCTTGTTTCCAGAAGTACTGCTCCCTGGAGACTCAGACCATGTGCTTCTGGTTCCTTTGTCCTGAAAATACATGGCATGAGTAACCCTGAAAGCCTATGGTAAAGAGACTAGAATCAGGGGTGGGGAGGGGGGCATTCCCCAGAAAGATGTGTGGGACTGTGTCCAGAAGCCCAGCGGCATCTCCAGGGGATCCAGCAGAAAGACAGCATCC
>NW_006294346.1:36506-37913 GCF_000327345.1 Myotis davidii | reverse complement strand
GGCACAGCAGTGGTGGCAGGAGCCTCCCCAGCCTCTGCAGCAGTGCTACAGAGAGTGGGCCCAAGCGGTGAGTTGTGCATCCCTCAAGAGCTCCCGGACTGCACAGGGCGCAGGCAGGGCTGAGGAACCCCCCTCCTAAGTACACAGATCTTGTGTCCTGGGCCTCAAGTGTCTACATAAAGGTGTAGATCCTTGGAATCAGAGGATATGGTGGGATTGACACTAAAGATGCAAAAGCCATAAACAGAGAATTAACTCTCCGATTAGTTTGGCTATCTGGTGTTCCAAGAATGTATATTAATATTTAAAATAGCATTCTCTAGAAAATAGATCCAAAAACCAGGAAGAAAAGTGTGTTTTGAGATATTTTCTGCTTCATTCCAAAAATATTCTATACTCATTATAGAAGACAAAGGCAGAAGGGAGAAAATTAGGATATTAAACAAAAAAGCAAATAGAGAATGCAATATTTTTTAAATAGGGACTAACCTCAATAAAAAGAAATTCATTTTCCCCCACTATAGAGCTACTCAGCCAGAAAGGTGTTCAAAGTATGTCTGCATATTTAATATTAAAAATAAATAAAAGCCAGGTTCTGATTCAGGCAAAGACTTAAGAACCTAAGGAAAGAAAATGAAGAAATCTAACGATTAAAAAAAATCAAAAGTGCTCACTTTGGCGGCACATATACTGCAATTGGAAGGATACAGGGAGGACTGGCATGGCCCCCATGCGAGGAGGACATGCAAACTTACAAAGCACTCCATAGGTTTTAAAATAAACTAGTTTTTAAAAATCAGTGTTTATCATTGTGACAAGAGCACACGGCCTGTGATTTTTCCTTTGAAGACAGCTGCAAGAAAGTGAATTGGAGCATCTAGTTTCGGCCTGCTGCCTCGCCAACCACCACCTCAACTGCAGCCTCCCCAGTTGATCCTGCAGAGAGGGCCTTCTATTCATTTTTTATTGAATTCAGTTGCTTGGAAATCACTTCTGTTTGACCAACATTTATTCTCCATGTCATTCCCTTCATTTTATAACTTCACATTTACATAACTGTATTCCTATGTAAGTGCACATATATTCACTGTTGTGAAAGTACAAAGGTAAACAAAACAGGTGAAGCCCTGCTTGTGTGGATCTGGCACCGTGATGGTGAAGACAGAGTACAATGAAATAAAGGTTTGCATGGCAATGTGCTCAGGCTTAAATCATATGAAGAAAGTCACTCAGTGTAGAAGGATGGATTGCTGTGGCATGCGCAGGATTTATTGATCATGTCCTGGAGGCCTTTGCACATTGGATGAAGACCAGAACCAGAATTAGACTGAGCCCATTGATTTGTCAAAGGAGATCAAAACTTAAAATCAAAGAAAAACAAAGATGCTACATAAGAAAAGTGAATGA
>NW_006294346.1:33255-36169 GCF_000327345.1 Myotis davidii | reverse complement strand
TGGTGTGTGTGTGTGTGTGTGTGTGTGTGTGTGTGTGTGTGTGGCTTGTAAACTGAGAGCAGCCCTCAGAACAGGGGTGCCTGGATTGATATACTCCAAGGTAACTTACCATATCAAGGAAGAGGAGATCCTTTGCAATTCACAGGATGCTTTTGCAACCAGATTACTTAGTGCAAGATTTACATAGTGTGCAAAAGGCACTCTCCGTGATTTGAAATTTCAACAGCAACACATGGCCACCTTCTTTCTTAATATCCTCTGACACCAGCTCTCATCCTGCTGTGACGTGCTCATTCCCCTTGACACATTGGCTCATGCTGAATATTGGATTACTGAAGCAACCATATTCCTCAGGGCCCTTAGACAGGCTGAACCTTCTACCTAGCAAACACTTCCCCCTCAGTTTCCAATTTAGTCTTCCTTGAAGTGTCTGTTAAAGACTCACTTGAGGTAAGTCTTGGCTAAACACCATCCTATATAATAAAAGCCTGATATACCAATCAACCGAACAGTAGAAAAACTGGCCGCTGTGACATGCACTGACCAGTAGAGAACAGATGTTCAACATAGTACCTGCCCCGTGATGGTCAGTGCACTCCCACAGGGGGAGCACTGCTCAGACAGAAGCCGGGCTCATGACTGGCGAGTGCAGTGTTGGTGGTGGGAGCCTCTCTGGCTTCCACTGCAGGTAGGTGGTAAGGAGCGAGGGGTCCTGGACTGCGAGAGCCCCGGCCTGTGAGAGGGATGTCTGACTGCCACCTTAGGTCTGATCCTTTCTGGGATCGGGCCTAAGCCAGCAGGTGGACATACCCCAAGGAATCCTGGATGGGAGGGCTCAGGCCAGGCCGAGGGTCATCACCCCTGCCCCCGAAGTGCACTAATCTCGTGCACCGGGCCTCTAGTAAAAAAGTAAAACTCTCTATCTACTCTTTCCACTTAATGTGATTTCCTTTTCTTTGTATCAGCTGCACCATTGGATATGTTATATTATTTTTTCATTTGATTATATTATTGCTCCATCATTGGTTTGTAGACATTTGTTTTTAAGGATCCATACTGAAGCAGTGCCTGGAACATGATCTATAGTCACTATATATTCCTCAAATGCATGAAAGATATCCTCAATAACACGGTCATATATATTATGCTTGAAGAGCAGGTTGATAGTAGGAAAGAAAATTCTATTGCTGTATAGTAAGCCATCTTAAAAGCAAATTGTTTAATACAATTCCTTTATTTTCCAAAGGTTTTCTGTAGTGAGGATGTGTTCTGATCCCTGCTGGTCTCCTCAAGAGTCTGCAGTCATCTATGGGTCAGCTATGGGTCAGCTATGGGTCAGCAGGGGTGTCTCTGCTGACCTGACTGGGCTTTCTACCATATTAGGGACTCAGCTTTGGTGACTGATCTGGGGCGGGGGCTGGGGGAGGGTTTGGCTGGAATAAATGAGCTCTGTCTGCATGTCCTCTCCTTCTCTGGAAGGCCCCTGGATTTGTTCATTGGCTCCCTAGTGAGAGCAGTAGAAATGCACCAAGACCTCATAAAGCACACTATCACTTCCACCATTTACTTGACCAAAACTAAAGAAAGAAAATCCTAAGTCCAGCCCAGATTCAAAGGTGGAGAAGAAGACTTCAGCTCTGGATGGGAGGAGCTCACAGTCACACTGATGAAGACATGGAAATGAAGAATGGGGAATATCACTGCAAACAGACTACCAATTGTGTAAATTTTAACTCAGTAAAGTTTTATTTCTACATTGACCCTCAATAGCTGAATGGTCTTAGAGAAGAGAATGAGAGTAAAAATAAGTTTAATGAGCAGATGTGGAAATTCTACTCTAGAGAGTCAGGCCCCTCCAAATATAAACATCACCCTCTGCCGCTTGACTCCAGCTTATCATTTCTAGGTTTAAAAAGTAAAACTTTTTCCTTCCAGATATCTTCACTCTAAGGACAACTCGTTGGTTAACAGAAATGGAAAGCTTTTGCTTTATTGATAACCATCTTTTTTGGCATCCTCATGTAAACAGTGGTTTTCTTTTTATTGATCTGCTCTTAACATATTCATCATCCAAACCAATACCTGTATTGCTTGGGGGTGGAAATACTGATGGAAGGAGGTGACATTTGAAATGCACATACAACAGAGAAATAGGATTTTGAAAGAGGAAGGAGAGTTGCTATCATTATGCTCAGTGAGAGAAGCCAGTCACAAAAAGACAAATACTGCACGATTTCACTTATATGACATATCTTAAGGAGTTAAATCCATAGAAACAAAAGATAAAATGGTTGTCATCAGGCTTGGGCAGAGGGGGAATGGGCAGTTAGTGTTTAGTGAGTGTAGAGTTTCAGTTTTTCAAAATAAAAATTCTGGAGGTTGGTTGCACAACAATGTGAAGGCACTTTACCCTACTGAACTACACACATAAAAATGGTTACAATGATAAAATTTGTTATGCATTTTTTACCAATAAAAATTTTTAGTAAAAGGACCATATTCTGACACATGCTACTACATGAATGTCCCTTAAGAACATCGTGCTGGTGAAAGAAACCAGTCATAGAAGGGCAAATACTGTGTGACTCCACTTTTATGAGGTTCCTAGAGGAGTCAAACCTATAGAGACAGTAAGTAGAATGGTGTGTGCCTTGGGCTGGAGGAGGAGGAGGAATGAATGTTTAATGGGGACCAAGCTCCAGTTTCTGAAGTTAAGAAAGTCTGGAGATGAATCCTGGTGATGGTTGCATGTGAATGTACTTAATGCACTAAACTTAATGCACTATATTTTTGTGCACCGGGCCTCTAGTGTATTTATAAAATCAAAAAATAAAATATCCAGGCAGAACACCTAAGTGGCCACACACTGTTTTCTTTTCCTTGATGTGCAGACAGTAGCCAGGTGAGAAGGAAA
>NW_006294346.1:31292-33241 GCF_000327345.1 Myotis davidii | reverse complement strand
TGTGAGAATGGTGAGAAGTGAAACAAAATTTAAGAGACACCAAGGAACTCAAGTAGTCAAGATGACTATTATTTAAATGAACTGTTTTAAAAAATCAAAATTAATGCAAACCATTCATGATGATATAAATAGCAAAATCTTAAATAAGACAGGATCAGTCACAGCAATGTGCCGACACATTTTAGAACAGGGACCAAGGGAACAATTAATCTTTGTGCCTCATTCGTCTCCCTGTAGTCCCTGCTCTGGTGAACACTCATGACATTCTGCCTGAGGGCTTTCTGTGGCCCATGTGGCTGCAGATCAAAACTGATAAGGAGTTTGCATCCCTGAGAATGACCTTCCACCACTTTGGGTAAATCAATTACTCAGCTCCCTCACTCCTCAGGGGTATGTTCTATAATACTCTCTCAAAGGTCCCTGGTAGGACTGACCCCCGAGCCAACTGCAGAAATTGTTCATTCAAACTCTCATGATTTGCTGCCTACACCTCCCTGTCTCATGTCCCTTCTTCTCTACTCATGCTTTGTAAGATCCACTGCTAATGATGTACCACACTCAATCCTTATCTCAGACTCTGCAGTTCAGGGAAACCAGCCCAAGGCAGACATCTATTACAATTTTATTTCAATTGGGCAAACACTGTAATTCCTGATTCACCTCTTAATCTCTGCCCAAATATGTTGTATTAGTGATTTATTGCTGTGCGGCAAATTGCCCCAAAAATAAGGGCCTAAAATAACAGCAAATAGTTATGATCTCACAGTTTCTGTGGGTCAGGAATGAGGTATGGCTTCTCTGGGTTCTTTGCTCCTGTCTGCCTATCTTGTAACAGGAACACAAACACAAGTTCCTCCATCAACCATCGGGAAATGAGTGGGCTGATATACTTAGGCCCAGAAAGGCCTCTAAAAGCTCTTAATCGGGAGATGAGTGGGCTGATATACTAAGGCCCTAAAAGGCCTCTAAAAGCACTTGCTTCCAAGTATTGGTCTCTGTCTAGACTCATAACCTAGAAAAGCAGTAACTAGGGCAGGTGTTAGTGCTCAGTTAAGGACAAATGAGTTAATAAAAACCCTCTGAGGCCTTTGACATGGAGAGACAGGAGGGACCCAGAGATGCCCAGATGGTCGAAAGGACGGCAGGAAATATGTCAGGAGGGGCTCTGGTTCCACACAGGGCCTGCTGGGGCTATTTGAGACTCCCTGGGTAGCCAGGCTCATGGAGCCACTGGAAAGGAGGTCCTGAGGAGTGGCAGAGCTGTGTAGGAAGGAGGGAGTGAGGAAAATCAAATGCTACAATCATGACTCCTAGGAGGAAATGTGTGGGAAGAACTGGGAGATGGAGGGTCAGAGAATCTGGACCCATGGCTCGGGGTGGGCACCAGAGGGCCTCAAAGGAAGGCTGCCCTGGGGAGCTGCCTGTTTGGCCTGGCTTGAGAGGATTCCTCTTCTCTCCTGGTTGCCCTGGAGATGCTGCTGGACTTCTAGACACAGCCCTACCCAACCCCAAGGGAGAAATCTCCTCCTCCCCACCACTGCTTCCAGCCTCTGCCACATAAGGCTTTCATGGGGCTCATGCCACCTATTTTCAGGACAAAGGAATCAGAAGCACATGATCTGAGTCTCCAGGGAGCAGTACTTCTGGAAACAAGACTAAAAGGAAGAAAACAGAGCCAGATGGGGAGCACCGGGGTGTGGACTTGAGAGGCAACGAGAGAAGGTGCCTGGTTTTGAGGAGGCTCTGCCCCTCATGATACCCACACCACCACAGCTCTCACATCAGGGCTAGGCCTTGGCTGAGGATGAAGCCACTGTGGACCCATGTGGAACTGGGCACTTCCTTTGCCTCAGTGGACCTCAGCGTTTTTTCTAGTGGCCCAGGTGCTCAAGTGAAAACCCTAGAGTTATCTGTATGTCTATCTCTGTGGCTCTCCTCCCACCCCCACA
>NW_006294346.1:26337-30876 GCF_000327345.1 Myotis davidii | reverse complement strand
GTCCTCATTATTCACAGATTCCACATTTGAGAACTCACCTACTTGCAAACAATTATTTGCAACCCAAAATCAGTACTGGTAAGAACTCAGTGGTCATTCTCAGACATGCACAGAGAAGAGACCAATCTGAATTGCTTACTGGCTGCTTCTAATATGAGGTCAAACAATGTAAGACTCTGCCTTCTTGTATCAGCTCTGATACCATAAACGTGTAGTTTTCATATTCTATGTAGTGCCACACATTTTACAGTTTTGTTATTTCTGTTGGTGATTTCACTATTGAAATTGGTACCCACTTATAAGGTTTCTAAGTGCAGGGAGGCTGTGATGAGACCTGTGGAGAAAATATGTGTGAGATAAGCTTCATTCAGACATATATTGTATGATATGGACATTGTTCACTCCCTGTCTCTTTGGTGGATTTGGAAAGGTTTAGAAAGCGGGAGATATTTAACTCAGAGTACTAGAAAGAAGCACATTCTTAAGGAATACATTGAAAGGTTTTCAGTAGAAGTGGAAAAAGAGTTCAGAAAAAGCACATAAAACTCTCCAGGTAATTTTTCTCCAAGTGAATAAGAACACAGACACATAGACATCCTATCCACACTTTAAGGATTAGATGTGCACCATGAAAACTGTGGTCTCCAATTTTCCTCCAGAAAATTATGTAAATATCCTTAATACCCAAATGTACTTATGTCCGTAGGAGAGTATAACTCATGACTAGTCTTTCAAGGAAACAATGGAAATATTACTTTGAATGATAGGATACCATAAGAGAATAAATTATGCTAAAGGAATTCATGTTAACCCATGAAATGAGAATTTCCAATTATGTATGGTCAAAAGATTGGATTAATTTGCCTCAGAAAATAATAGGGCTCTGAGGCTTTGAACCCTTCATTCATGGTCACTTCTTCAGCCTAGTATAGTTGGCACTTGTAAAGCTTACCTGCCAAGGAATCTTTCCAGGGCCCTCTTTATGTCATTGTTCCTCAGACTGTAGATGAAGGGATTCAGCATGGGTGTGACCACAGTGTACATTAGTGAGGCTATTGCACTTGAATGTGCATTTTGGGAAGCAGCAGAGGTGAGATACACTCCTAGGCCTGTACCATAAAATAAGGAGACAACTGAGAGGTGAGACGCACAGGTAGAGAATGCTTTATACTTCCCCTGAGCTGAAGGGATTGCACATATACAGGAGACTATCTTAGAGTAAGAGTAAAGGATCCCAGCAAAAGGACCACCACCAAGTAGCACAATTAAAAAATATATCATAATGTTGTAAAGAAAGGTGTCAGAACAGGCAAGTTGAACCACCTGATTGAGTTCACAGAAAAAGTGGTGGATTTCTAAATCTGCACAGAAGGACAGTCTCAACACCATTACACAAGAACAGACTCAACACCATTAAGCTATGTAGCAAGGAATTTAGGAAACCCATGATCCAGGTCACCAGGACCAGCATTCTACAGAGCCTGGGGTTCATGATGACCATGTAGTGTAGCGGGTGGCAGATGGCCACAAACCGGTCATAGGCCATCATGGTCAGGATAAAGTTATCCAACGCTACAAAGAGGATATAAAAATATATCTGGGTGATGCAGCCTTCATAGGTGATGAATTTTCTCTGTGTCCGGATGTTCCATAGCATTTTTGGGATGGTGGTGGAGGTGAAACAGATGTCTACCAACGACAGGTTGGAGAGGAAGAAGTACATGGGTGTGTGCAGGTGGGAGTCTGTGCTGACAGCCAGGATGATGAGCAGGTTTCCCAACACAGTGACCAGGTACATGGAGAGGAAAAGTCCAAATATGAGGGGCTGTAGTTCCAGTGCCTGTGAAAGTCCCAGAAGAAGGAATTCTGAAATTTGTGTATCGTTGCCTGGTTCCATGTGTCAGAGGTGACTATTAGAAAATAGAAAAAATGAAAAACAAATTTTCACATTAGCCAGCATTAGTAACAGAGAATAAATGACACAGTTACATTTTAGAATCAAAAAATAAGTTCCATATTAGGTGTATGATCTGGTCCCATTAAGTCATCTTTGTTGCCATTTCTCATTAGAATTCCCTGTTTTTATCAATCAATTCTTCAAACATAATGTATATTGCTGTTTTATTGAGGATAGCTTTCATTCATTTGAGGTATATATAGAGTGTCCCAAAAATGTAACCCACACTTTGAATAATTATAAAGGCAGTGTTTATCAAAATGCATTTTATTTTCAAAATTGACCTATCAGCTTGTACAGTGTGTATACGTTTTTGGGGACACCCTGTATGTTGACTATAAACTATGTTCATGTCACTGTTCAGAGTATGGGAATGCTTTAAATAAAAGTCTCTACAAATTAATGATGAAGACAGAATTTAATCAAATAAAAATGATAATATAACATATCCAATGGTACAGATGCTATAAAGAAGAGAAAATCACATTAAATGGAGAGAGTGGGTAGAGGGTGTGTGTGTTTTTTTAATAGAGTTTAGCCAAGACTTGCCAACAGGCCATTGTTAAGTAGACACCTCAAAGAAAAATAAGCTGGGGACTAAGGGGAAAGTTCTTGGCAGACAAAAGGAACAACCAACGCAAAGACCCTGAGTAGATGGTTGTTTTAGAAAACACAATGCTCACAATGACCCAGTGCGTCCAGGGGAATGAGCCAGGCAGAGAAGGTGAGAGATGGTGGCAGAGAATAGCCAGAACAAGGTAGCCTGCATGTTGCTGTTGAACACTATGTAAATGCACACTATGTAAATGTTGCTCTTTATTCATCTGGTTGCAAAAGCATCCAGTAAATCAAACAGGATATCCTTCTGAGTACCTTCCCTTGCTATTAGAGTCACATTGGAATAGAGTCCAGGTACCTCTGTTCTGAGCACTGCTCTCAGTTTATGAGGCGCACACACACGCGCGCACACACACACAATGGCCTCTTCATCTGTGTTATTGCCAAGTCTTTCTCACTCTATCCCACACTAAGTAGTATAGGAGTAAATACAAGTCAAGTTGTGCAGATCAAATATATTTTCCAAAAAGAATTTAGAAATAGTACCTAGATATTCTTATCATAAGCTCCCATGGACAAATACGCTTGAGGTTTCATATGGCTATGTCCATAGTCTGCCTTGTATTTAAAGGAACATAAACAATAGGTTACATAAACATAGTGGGAAAGACAGGAGTAAAATGCACATGAGGAAGAAAAGAAATCTAATGAGCTCAGCTGGTCCCTGAGAGATGATGAGGAAGCAAAATCTTCTTTGGATTCTAGCAGCTTTCCAACCCAAATAACATCCCCTTGAGGCCAAGCAAAAATAATAAAGGAGAAAAAATAAATTTCTCCAAAAGACAGAGGTACTTATAAACTTGTGGTATGAAACAACTTACACATTGACTACCCCAAAGGAAAATTACAAAAAATAAACCAAAAACTCACAAAAGGGAATGTACAAAAAAAAAAAAACACACAGGTTGAATATTTTTAACATCAAGCCGAAGACTGATTTTTCCTGAGCCTCTTCTATATTTATTTGGCCAGTAGTGATAGGTGCAGAAATAGAATGTTGGGAGAACAGCTAGAATTGTAAGAAATATTAATCATGAACTGTTAACTGTGATTGTTTTCTTCTGATTAAAGAAGGCACATAGTAACCTGGCTGGCAGTTACACACAGGGGACCTGAGAGCTCACCTGGAGATGCTGCCTATTATCATGGAAAGATCAACAACTTTGTTGCAGAAACCAGAGCCATCAGCCCTTTGAAGACACCTGCCCTTGCATATCACTATGCCCTTTGAAGATCCCCAGTCCATTTGCATACCTTCAGGCTTTTGCAAATCTCCAGCCTGCTTACCTGTTAACTGCCTATTTGGCATACCCTTTGGCTACTTCCACATGTAATCTTTGTACTTTTACCCAGTATAAGCAGCTGGCTTATAGTGGGGTGCTTAGCAGATTTTGTGGATGCTCTACTGCTCTCCCATGCTACCTGCAGTCCTGGAAAAAAATGCTTATATATGATTCAACCCTGTCTCTGCTTAATTGGCTCAAGTAGTGTCAGGCAGCATGGACCCATTGCTTGTCAGTTACAGTAGGTTATTATGTAGTTGATGGCGGATGAACCAAGCCCCTTTCTTAATTTTCTAATGTGGCATCATTGTTTTTCTTGGAGTTCGGGTTTTGACCTCATTTTTGACAAATGAATTGGCACAGCCTAATTCTGGTTCCGGTCTTCATCTAACATGCAAAGGCCTCCCAGGACATGATCAATAAATCCTGCACACACCCTGAGGAGCCATCCTTCTACACTGAGTAACTTTCTTCACATAATTTAGCTTGAGCGCCTTCTCATGCAAACATTTATTTCATTGTACCCTGACTTCATTGTGCCAGATCCAAACAAGCAAGATTTCACCTTTGTTCACCTTTGTTTTTTCACAAATGTCTGTGAATAGATGTGCATTTAAATAAGAACACATTTAAGTAAATGTGAAGTTACAAAATTAAAGGAATGACAGAGACAATGAAACA
>NW_006294346.1:21261-23270 GCF_000327345.1 Myotis davidii | reverse complement strand
TGACTTGAAATATTCTATGCCTCCCATTGTCACCTTCAATCGGGCTTCCATAAGTTAATTGTCAACAATTGCCCATATATTGCTGAGATCAATGCTCATTTCTCCTTTTAGTATCATTAACTAATCATTAATTATTTATCAAGCAAACAAACAACCACAGGATGTTGCCTGTCAAGAGACCTCATGTTAATGTGCTTGACTTTGACTCTCTCTGACCCTGTCCTGTTGTACCTCCTGGACCTCTGGACTCACCTGTTTGGAAACTCTGAGGGGAAGGTCTCCATGGGAAAGTCCAGCCTCCTGGATGGTTGCTGATGGAGCCTGAAGCTCTCTGTCCAACAAGATAGCGGGAAGGAGGTAAGCACAGGTCTCCTAGACAAATTTAGGATTCCAAAAACAACAACCAGGTTTCATTCAGCCCAAGCTCACACACGCTGAGAGACTAGAGAGGAGGTGATATTTAAAGCTCCCTATGTCTGCTCATTAGATACATTTCTGTTTGTTACTCCAACTCCTAATCACCCGATTTCCCTGTGGGCTCTGGACTAAATGAAATATTTTCCTGGAGATACTGTGTTCCCAAAAGACCAGCTTAGAAGTCAAGTTAATCCAATATCTACTAGTTCTTCCTCATGAAATCTGTTTGCTTTCAGAGGACTACCCTCCCAGCACCTTATCGCAATCCTGATTTAAGGTATTTTAGTGTTGTTTAGAAAACTCAAATCTATAAATATTGACTTGAGTTAAGGACACAGGCCTCGATGTCTTCACAAAATTGCTATTATTTTTTTTTCCAATAATGTGGAGAACTAACTAAATTCCTTTGATAAAAACTTTGGGTGTTACACACTGGGCTTCATGATTCATTAGCCAAAACAATTTGGCATTTCAACCTTTCATCACAAGTTCTGAACTGTCATTTGGTCCCTCACTATGAAATATTTGTTAATTATAGAAAATATATTTAGAAAGGGAGAGGAAGAAAGAAATAGAGACATCAGTGATGACACACAATCATTGATGGGCTTCTTCCTCCTGCACGCCACCTACTGGGGATTGAAGCTACAATCTGGGATGTGCCCTGACCAGGAAATGAACTGTGACCTCCTGGTTTATAGTTCAACACTCAACCACTGAGCCATGCCCACCGGGCGTGATAACAATTTAATGATAAGGAGTATGAAAGACGATCAAAGATGTGAGTAGCAGTCACACTGTGAATTCTTATGTAGGCATTGAAATAAACACGTTCATTAATCAAGCAAAGAAACAGTAATCCCCTGCCTCTGGGTTAAGTTGAATGGGCTCTCAGGGGACAACAGGTAAATGCTCCTGCTTCCATTCTCTGTGACCCTCTCTCTCTTGCAGGGTCAGCTGGGTTTTTGGACTCACCCGGATAAGACCTATGTGAGGAAAGTCATTGTGGGGACATCTGAACTCCTCCCCAAATGGTTGATGATAGAGACTAAAGTTCTGTCCACAGGCAAGACAGCAGGAAGGTGTGAAGTATCAGTCACCAGCCAGAGTTGGGGTTACAAACAAATAACTGTGAGAAATAAACATAACCATGCCCTCCCAGTCTAAGTTTACACATGAAGGGAGACTGGAGATGAGGGCATATTTATAAATCCTGTACCTGCCCTGAAGGTATATTTCTCTTTTCTTTCTCCAACCTCTAAGTACACAAATATGATATCTTTTATAGCAAGAGGAGTATTAGGGTAGCAGATGGAACAGGCTTTGTAATGGGTTGACTTTAAGATAGAGGAAGAGTCTGGCTCATCCAGGTGGGACTAAGGTAACCACAGTGGTTCTGTAAATGATAAAGAGACAAACGAGTTGGTCTAAGAGAGATTTTGAAAATGCTACACAATTGGCTCGAAGATGGAGGAAGGAACATGTGCCAAGGAATGCAGGTGGCCAGCAACACTAAGTCGTTAGAAAAAACAGCTCTACCCCTGAGCCTCTAAACAGGGGTGAGGAACCTTTTTTCTGTCAAGGACCTTTTG
>NW_006294346.1:16091-19804 GCF_000327345.1 Myotis davidii | reverse complement strand
CTGCTGGCCTCCCAGGCTCCCCTGGATGGGTCTCTGAGAGGAAGGTCTCTGTGTGGAAGTCTGAATTGCTCCCTGGATGGTTGATGATGAGACTGAACCTCTGTCCCCACACGAGACAGCAGGAAGCCATGAAGCATCAATTCATGAGCCAGACTTAGGAATCAAAAGCAACAACCATGTCCTGTCTACCAAGGTTGTACAAGTTTAGGGAGTCCACAGGAGAGATATGTACAGTTCTCTCTATATCTGATCATAAGGCACATTTCCATCATGTCATTCCAACTACTAAGCAGATGATTTCCCTCTGGGCCACTGGCAATAAGCAGAAAGGAAATTTTTCTGAATGATTCTCTGATCCCAAGAGATGAGGATAGAAGTCAAGTGTACTTAGTTTGCATGGCGCCATGTTTTCCAGAGGTCTAACCTTATCCCATCCCTGACTTCATGTTTTCTTCAAAGTCTGATTTTGGGGACATAGACCAGTATCTCTGGAAAATTGGCATTCTCCTCTTCAACAAGGCGGAACTGTGTTCCTTAGAGGTGCAATCCTGGGAACCATACTCTTTGGCTTCCTGACATATTTGTCAAAAATTAGGGATGTTATACTTACATCACAAGTTAAGAAATGAAATTCAGTACCTCATAAAATATCTATAAAAGATACATTTAGATATTGTTATGACACATGTAGTGCGCATATCATTTTGTAAGAATTGTATGAACTAATTTTTAGAAAAATCCATTCTATGAGGTAGTAAGATTATAAACTCTCCTCCCATTGCAGAAATGGGGCTTGAAGGAGTTTACTGATCTGCTCAAAGCACAAACTGATACGAGATGGGTGTTTGACTGGAATTCTATTTGGATGTTTCTAGTTTTCACTGTGGGGCAGTGGTTCTCAACCAGAGATGACTGTGCCTCAGGGGCTATTTGGCAATGTCAAGTGGATGCTGCTGAACACTGACAGTACCCAACACGCGTAATTATCCTGCCTCAATTGTGAACTTTAAAAGGTGAGAACTGAGAGGTCGAGGGCTAAGCCCTCCATCTTACCCCGGATCCTCCATTTTTGGGCAGCAGCCTTAGCGTATGTGCTCAGCAAGGAGCTTCTTCCCAGAAGCCCAAGCCTCTGCTAGCGACACCTAGGATTTCTTTAAACTAACCAATGACAATCAAGGGAAGTGCGCACCATAGACACAACCACATCTTGTGTACCAAGACCCCGACTTGCACCTGGCCAATCGGCAGGGCCCACAGTCCTCTCTTCTCCCCTTACTCCAACCTCCTTATAAAACCCCTCTTCCCATAGAGCTAGCTCTCTCTCTACCTCAGCCGCTGCATCGGCGAGTGTGGGGCAGGGGGAGCTCGAGCTAGCCCAAATAAAGACTCTATTTGCCTTTGTATCGGACTCAGCTGGCTCCCTGATGGTCTATTGGGGATCCTGAAATCTGGGCTTAACATTTGGGGGCTCGTCCGGGATCCCCAAGGCCCTCGAGGGACCCTGATCCAGAGAGTCTGACTGGCTGCGGTAGGTGCCTGTGTATTGTGTATTCTGTTCTCTATGTTATATGTTCTGTTTTGTGTGAGCTCACTTCACGAGGGACGTGTATCGCCCTCACTTCACGAAGGACATGTATTCCCCTCATGGAGGGACGTGTATCCCCCTCCAGGATTTGAGACGAGGCGGGTCGCTCCTGCCGGTTGGCGTATGGCCATCATCTAGCTTTCGGTTTGGCTTCTGCGGAGTCAAAAGGTTGTTTTGGTTTTGCTTCCATGGAGTTAGAAGACTGTACTCTTGGGCCCTTTAGTTGTCTGTGTTTGTGTTTTTTTCTGTGGACTTACTGGACGGACATTATGGGACAGACTCAAACTACTCCTTTAAGCATTATGGTCATTTTAAAGTCAAGGGCTGGGCCAAACCTGCTTGCCAGCCTCAGGTGTGGTTTTCCAGGGTTGCTGCAGTGAACCTTGAAGCCTAGGGCGCGGGTCTGGGTGGAGCCGCCACAGGTGCAGTTCTTGGTGGTAGTAGCAAATAATTTAAAGTCCTTTTTGTAATTGAAAATTTTTACAAAATTTAAAAATGCGTCTGGGATTTCTGTGCACATGTAAAGAGAAAAGTGGCTTGAAACTAATGCACGCATCGTCCAATCTCAGATATTAGATAGGGTTTTGAGCTGGAATCTCTTTACAAATGTACAAAATAAAACCCTAAGACTGATTATTTCCTAGAAAAGATAGCAAATTTTATCCAAAGGAAAAAAAGATGCTGGCTAGATTTTAGCAGCAGGATTGGCATTTCCATAATAAAGTACAGTTTTTAAATGCTAATGAATGTTATTAAAAGGTTGACTTCAAGGCCGAAAAGTAAATTCAGTAAAATTGTCTCTGTTACGGGAATTTGCTGAAGCATATGCCTTAAAATAATAACTTGGATTTGAATCTCAAGAAAAATCTAAGTAGCCCAAGTAAAAGATGGCTATGCCCTTTAATTAAGGCTGGCTTCCAAAGGCAATTTCTAATGGAGGAAGGGCTAGCCTCCCTTCTCCCAACAGAACAAGCAGGTAGGCAAAAATTTCCCTCCAGTGGCAACTTCTAAAGACAGGTTGGCTTTGAATTGGGAAAAATTGTGTGTTGTGGTAGCTAAATGCCTTTGCAAAATGAATGTCTGGTGAAAGCATGTGAGTGTGGAGGGAGGGGGCCTGCCCTCTCCTCTCCTTTGTGTGGCTCCGTGACTTCAGTCAGGCGGGCATCTAAGTGAGGATCTGTGAAAACAGGTCACCCCCTCCCTTGTCTGTCTCTCGTCACCGGGACAAAGTTTATTTGTGTGGGACTAGCCAATTTACTACAGAGAAGTGGGACTGAATGTCTGAACTGTCCGCTGTGGCCCTAGAGGCAACAGTGAGAGAGTGGGGAGAACAGGGTCTGTTGCTGGCAGTGCAGCTAAGGGCTCGCAGGCACGAGCAACTGCAGGTGAGCACTTCACTGCTGGCTACATCCAGTGCATACATGAGTTGCACATGTTCGTATCCATGTGCCAGACCATCAACGCCACCATCACCGCCCAGCTCCTTAACTACCTGCTTGAGTCCATGTCACTGCGAGAGGGCAGCGGCTTCCGGGATTTGCCGGAGGACGCTCTGGCCAGGCCCTCGGGAGACCCTAGGCGAAGCAGCTGGCTCACAGGAGGGGCTAATAACCCCTTCCAGTGCACTCCCTTGGAAGAGGCCTGATTGCTGCTCTGCCACAAAGAGAACTGGTAGAAAGGCAAGAAAGCAGGGCCCTGTAGCTAATAAACAGGGTTCACAAAAGGGCACTCTCCCTGGACCTTGGAGCCATCGGGACTTTGGGATTCTCCAAGGGAGATGGAGCCTAGCTCAAAGACTGGCCGAGGCCTCGTTGGTTTGGGAGAACCAGAGGCTGCGGATTGAACTTATACATTTCTTTGCATAGATTCAATAAGACTAGTTCCTAATAGTGGTTTTATTAATGGAAAACTTTGACTGGAGTATCATATTTTAAAGAACCCTGTCTGAGCTCTAAAGACTTAAAGCCAGTAAGGGAGTTTCTAAGGAATCTCTTTAGAAAATGTAAGAATACAAGTTAATAGAACTCAGAACACTCTCTAAATGCAGTTACTATTCTAAGAATTCTCAATACTAAACAATGGAATACTTCAGTGGTGGATGTGGAACACTTGAATTACAATGAGAGAT
>NW_006294346.1:3652-15880 GCF_000327345.1 Myotis davidii | reverse complement strand
TTGTGTTTATGCAAAAATCAGGAGATACATTAGTCTTGATTTGGCTTTCTGATAGCCATAGAGGAAATTTAAGAAGAAAAATCCTATTTCAATAGAGGTTGTTAAAACTAAAGTGGTTTCTTTCCCTTCCACCAGAACATTTCTTATAGTTTGTCTCTGCCAGGTCACAAGCCCAGCTCCTTCTGTGGCCAGGACAGCAGGGAGCCTGAGTGGAAGATGACCTCTAACCAGACACACCCGCTGCAGATCACCTTCAAGAAGACAGTGGACTTAGCATTTTCATAATGCTGTTGACTTTCAGCCACTGCATCATCAGCAGGCTACTTCAGTTTGTCAAGGAGC
Source organism: Myotis davidii (assembly GCF_000327345.1). Taxonomy (NCBI): domain Eukaryota; kingdom Metazoa; phylum Chordata; class Mammalia; order Chiroptera; family Vespertilionidae; genus Myotis; species Myotis davidii. The sequence goes on along the minus strand of NW_006294346.1, from coordinate 15,538 downwards.
AGGTAGGGATTGTGCAGATGATGGTTCTACACACCCAGTATCGGCCTCTAGCAGAGAAATGCCACACAAGCAATGATTGGGCCTGTAAGTCTCAAGACAAGGGGGAATGAGAGGCCGAGGGCTACGTCCTCCATCTTACCCCAGATCCTGCATTTTTGGGCAGCAGCCTTAGACATGTGCTCAGAAAGGAGCTTCTTCCCGGAAGCTCAAGCCTCTGCTAGCCATACCAGGATTTCTTTAAACTAACCAATGACAATCAAGGAAAGTGCACCATAGAAACAATCGCATCCTGTGCAACAAGACCCTGACTTGCACCTGGCCAATTGGCAGGGCCCACAGTCCTCTCTCTTCCCCTTACTCTAACCCCCTTATAAAACCCGTCTTCTCACAGAGCTAGCTCTCTCTCTGCCCCAGCTGCTGTGTCGGTGAGAGTGTGTGTGTGTGGGGGGGAGGGGGGGGCAAGGGGGAGCTCGAGCTAGCCCGAATAAAGACTCTATCTGCCTTTGCATCGGACTCAGCTGGCTCCCTGATGGTCTACTGGGGATCCTGAAATCTGGGCTTAACAAGAACACCTAGTCTAGACCAGCACTTCTCCACCATCACTGTACAAGTGGGTGAGTTCCCAAATATGGAATCTATAAATTATGAGGAACAATTAAACAGGAGCGCACTCACGCGCACACGTACACACACACACACACACACACACCACACACACACACACACACACACACAATCTCAGATGCTTGGGTGTAACCACCACTCATTATAAGCAAAAAAGACAGGGTCAGTAGGAAGCCAGTGGGGCTGGAGGAAATAGCGAGGGGACAGTGGGAGGAGATAATGGCAGGGAGGGACAGGGCAGGACTTGTAGAGACTTGTGGGTCACAAGGAGGTCTTCGATTTGGTATTAAGTGAGGTTGGAGTCACCAAGGTTTTGAGTAGAGGTTACCCTCTGGCCACTGTTGAGAAAACAGCCTGTTGATGGTGTGGACTTGGACCTGAAAGACCAGGGCAGAGGTGTCTGAATTGTTCCAAGAGGGAAATAATGGGGCTATGGAGGAGGTGAAAAGTGGGTGGATTATGGATGGATTTTGAAAGCGGAGCCCTCAGAGTTTCCTGAAGTTGGCACTGGGGTGGGGGAGTGGTTCCTGAGGGACAAAGATAGAGGAAGAAACACATGACTGTAGTATTTTACCTGAGCAACTGTGTCACTAGGAATGACACTGAGGCTCAGAGATGCAGAGGGGGCTGCCCAGGTTGCATAAGATCCACAGTTGTCTCATTCCCAGCCAATGCATGGTTCTGATGTGTGAGCTCTGATGGTGCGGATATTGTGAGGTGCAGAGCCTGCTCAGAGCCAGGCATCTCCTCCAGTTGCCTCTCAAGTCCACATCCCAGTACTCCCCCTCTGGCTCTGTTCTCTTCCTTTTAGTCTCTTCCTTTAAGTCTTGTTTCCAGAAGTACTGCTCCCTGGAGACACAGATCATGTGCTTCTGGTTCCTTTGTCCTGAAAATACATGGCATGAGTAACCCTGAAAGCCTATGGTAAAGAGACTAGAAGCAGGGGTGGGGAGGGGGGCATTCCCCAGAAAGATGTGTGGGACTGTGTCCAGAAGCCCAGCGGCATCTCCAGGGGATCCAGCAGAAAGACAGCATCCTCCCAGGCAAGGCCAGAACAGCTTTCCCAGAACAGCCTACTTTGGGGGCTCTCCAACGCCCACCATTGCCACAGCTCCAACTGCTCTGACCCTCCCCTTCCCAGTTCTTCCCACACATTTCTTTCCAGGAGCCCAGATTGTAGAATTTGGTTTTCCTCACCCTCTCTTTCCTACTGAGCTCTGCCACTCCCCAGGACATACTCCGCTGTGGTGATCAGGGGCCTGGCTCCCAGGAGAGTTCCAAATAGCCTAGCAGGCCTGTGTGGGAACAAAGCAACAGGGCGGGTTTCCAGCCCTTCCTGGCAATTCTCCTGTCCTGCTCTCCATCATCTGGGCATCTCTGGTTACAAATCGAACGAATGGTGGAATGACAGGTCCCTATGATATGTACTGACCATGAGGGCAGACGCTCAATGCAGAAGCTGCCTCCTGGTGGTCAGTGCATTCCCACAGGGGGAACACCACTCAGCCAGAAGTTGGGCTCACAGCTCAGAGCTGGTGAGCACAGCAACGGTAGCAAGAGCCTCTCCAGCCTCTGCAGCAGTGCTACAGAGAGTGGGCCCAAGCGGTGAGTTGTGCATCCCTCAAGAGCTCCCGGACTGCACAGGGAGCAGGCAGGGCTGAGGAACCCCCCTCCTAAGTACACAGATCTTGTGTCCTGGGCCTCAAGTGTCTACATAAAGGTGTAGATCCTTGGAATCAGAGGATATGGTGGGATTGACACTAAAGATGCAAAAGCCATAAACAGAGAATTAACTTTCCGAATAGTTTGGCTATCTGGTGTTCCAAGAATGTATATTAATATTTAAAATAGTATTCTTTAGAAAATAGATCCAAAAACCAGGAAGAAAAGTGTGTTTTGAGATACTTTTCTGCTTCATTCCAAAAATTTTCTATACTCATTATAGAAGACAAAGGCAGAAGGGAGAAAATTAGGATATTAAACAAAAAAGCAAACAGAGAATGCAATATTTTTTAATAGGGACTAACCTCAATAAAAAGAAATCCATTTTCCCCCACTTTAGAGCTACTCAGCCAGAAAGGTGCTTAAAGCATGTCTGCATATTTAATATTAAAAATAAATAAAAGCCAGGTTCTGATTTAGGCAATGACTTAAGAACCTAAGGAAAGAAAATGAAGAAATTTCAAGATTAAAAAAAAATCAAAAGAGCTCACTTTGGCAGCACATATACTGCAATTAGAAGGATACAGGGAAGATTGGCATGGCCCCATGCGAGGAGGACATGCAAACTTACAAAGCACTCCATAGTTTTTAAAATAAACTAGTTTTTAAAAATCAATGTTTAACTTCGTGACAAGAGCACATGGCTAGTGATTTTTCCTTTGAAGACAGCTGCAAGAAAGTGAATTGTAGCATCTAGTTTGGGTCCGCTGCCTTCCCAACCACTACCCCTACTGCAGCCTCCATAGTTGATCCTGCAGAGGGGTCTTCTATTCATTTTTTTATTGAATTCAGTTGCTTGGAAATCAATTCTGTTTGACCAACATTTATTCTCCCTGTTATTCCCTTCATTTTATAACTTAACATTTACGTAAATGTGTTCCTATGTAAGTGCACATATATTCACTTTTTTTGAAAGTACAAAGGTAAACAAAACAGGTGAAGCCCTGCTTGTGTGGTTCTGGCACCGTGATGGTGAAGACAGAGTCCAATGAAATAAAGGTTTGCATGACAATGTGCTCAGTCTTAAATCATATGACGAAAGTCACTCAGTGTAGAAGGATGGATTGCTGTGGCATGCGCAGGATTTATTGATCATGTCCTGGAGGCCTTTGCACATTGGATGAAGACCAGAACCAGAATTAGACTGAGCCCATTGATTTGTCAAAAGGAGATCAAAACTTAAAATCAAAGAAAAAGAAAGATGCTACATAGGAAAAGTGAGAAAGGGGGCTTGTCTCATCTAGAATCAACCATATAAAAACCAGCTGGTCAAAAATATGTGGAAGAGGCACAGGAAAAAAGAAATGGTATCCTAGTATTTGATATTAAAAATATTCAACCTGTGTTGTTGTATATTTCCTTTTGCGAGTTATTGGTTTATTTTTTAGTCAGTTTTCACTTGGGATAGTCAGTCTGTAAGGTGTTTCACACCATATATTTACAACTGCCTTAGTTTCATGGTTAATTTGATGTCTTCTTGTCTGTTAATTTTGCTTAGCCTCAAGGGGTTATAATTGGGAAGCAGCCAGAATACAAAGATTTTTCTTCCTCATTGTCTCTCAGGGATCAATTGAGCTAATTGTATCTCTTTTCTCCCTCATGTACATTTTATTGCTCTCCCACTTATAATGTTTATTTAAACTATTTTTTATGTTTCTTTAAATACAGGGCCTACAAATGGATATAGCAATATGAAACCCCAAGCTTATGTGTCCATGGGAGGCTTATGATTAGGACTATCTGGGTACTTTTCTAAGTTCTTTTTGAAAAAGATCCTTGATATTGACAGTTTGACTTATATTTACTCATTGACTACATAGTGTGGGAGGGAGTAAAAAGGACATGGAAATAACACATGAGGAGGCCATGGGGTGTGTGTGTATGTGTGTGGCTTGTAAACTGAGAGCAGCCCTCAGAACAGGGGTGCCTGGACTGATATTCCAAGGTAACTTACAATATCAACAAGGAGGAGATCCTTTGCAATTCACAGGATGCTTTTGCAACCAGATTACTTAGTGCAAGATTTACATATTGTCCAAAAGGTATTCTCCGTGATTTGAAATTTCAACAGCAACACACGGCCACCTTGTTTCTTAATATTCTCTGACACCAGCTCTCATCCTGCTGTGATGTGCTCATTCCCCTTGACACATTGGCTCATATTGAATATTGGATTTCTGAAGCAACCATATTCCTCAGGGTCCTTAGACAGGCTGAACCTTCTACCTAGCAAACACTTCCCCCTCAGTTTCCAGTTTAGTCTTCCTTGAAGTGTCTGTTAAAGACTCACTTGAGGTAAGTCTTGGCTAAACACCATCCTATATAATAAAAGCCTAATATACAAATCAACTGAACAGTAGAACAACTGGCCGCTGTGACATGCACTGACCAGTAGAGAACAGATATTCAACATAGTACCTGCCCCGTGGTGGTCAGTGCACTCCCACAGGGGGAGCACTGCTAAGCCAGAAGCCAGGCTCATGACTGGCGAGAGCAGCGGTGATGGTGGGAGCCTCTCCAGCCTCCACTGCAGGTAGGTGGTAAGGAGGGAGGGGTCCTGGACTGTGAGAGCCCCGGCCTGTGAGAGGGATGTCTGACTGCCACCTTAGGTCTGATCCTTTCTGGGATCGGGCCTAAGCCAGCAGGTGGACATACCCCATGGAATCCTGGACGGGAGGGCTCAGGCCAGGCTGAGGGTCATCACCCCCGCCCCCCAAGTGCACTAATCTCGTGCACCGGACTTCTAATAAAAAAGTAAAACTCTCTATCTACTCTTTCCATTTAATGTGATTTACTTTTCTTTGTATCAGCTGCACCATTGGATATGTTATATTATTTTGTCATTTGATTATATTATTGCTCCATCAATGGTTTGTAGACATTTGTTTTTAAGGATCCATACTGAAGCAGTGCCTGGAACATGACCTATAGTCAATATATATTCCTCAAATGCATGAAAGATATCCTCAATAACACGGTCATATATATTATGCTTGAAGAGCAGGTTGATAGTAGGAAAGAAAATTCTATTGCTGTATAGTAAGCCATCTTAAAAGCAAATTGTTTAATTCTTCTCTTATTAAAGCAAATTGTTTAATTCAATTCCCTTATTTTCCAATGGGCTTGTGTAGTGAGGAGGTGTTCTGATCCCTGCTGGTCTCCTCATGAGTCTGCAGTCAGCAATGGGTCAGCTATGGGTCAGCTGTGGGTCAGCGGGGGTGTCTCTGCTGACCTTGGCTGGGCTTTCTACCATATTAGGGACTCAGCTATGGTGACTCATCTAGGGAGGGCTTGGCTGGAATAAATGAGCTCTGTCCGCATGTCCTCTCCTTCTCTGGAAGGCCCCTGGATTTGTTCACATGGCTCAGCCAGGGTTCCTAGTGAGAGCAGTCGAAATGCACCTGGGCCTCGTAAAGCGCACTATCACTTCCACTGTTAAGTTGACAAAAAATAAAGAAAGAAAAACCTAAGTCCAGCTCAGATTCAAAGGTGGAAAAGAAGACTTCAGCTCTGGATGGGAGGAGCTCACAGTCACACTGACGAAGACATGGAAACAGACAAAGAGTGGGGAACATCGCTGCAAACAGACTACCAGTTGTGTAAATTTTAATTCAGTAAAGTTTTATTTCTACATTGACCCTCAATGGCTGAATGGTCTTAGAGAAGAGAATGAGAGTAAAAATAAGTTTAATGAGCAGATGTGGAAATTCTACTCTAGAGGGTCAGGCCCCTCCAAATATAAACATCACCCTCTGCCGCTTGTCTCCAGCTTATCATTTCTAGGTTTAAAAAGTAAAACTTTTTCATTCCAGATATCTTGACTCTAAGGACAACTCATTGATTAACAGAAACAGAAAACTGTTGCTTTATTGATAAGCATCATTTTGGCATCCTCATGTAGACAGTGGTTTTCTTTTTATTGATCTGCTCTTAACATATTCATCATCCAATCCAATACTTGTATTGCTTGGAGGTGGAAATACTGATGGAAGGAGGTGACATTTGAAATGCACATACAACAGAGAAATAGGATTTTGAAAGAGGAAGGAGAGTTGCCATCATTATGCTCAGTGAGAGAAGCCAGTCACAAAAAGACAAATACTGCACGATTTCACTCATATGACGTATCTTAAGGAGTTAAATCCATAGAAACAAAAGATAAAATGGTTCTCGCCAGGCTTGGGCAGAGGGGGAATCGGCAGTTAGTGTTTAGTGGATGTAGAGTTTCAGTTTTTCCAAATAAAACTTCTGGAGGATGGTTGCCCAACAATGTGAAGGCACTTAACCCTACTGAACTGCACACTTAAAAAAATGGTTACAATGATAAATTTTGTTATGCGTTTTTTACCACTTAAAAATTTTTAAAAAGGGAACCATATTCTGACACATGCTACTACATGGCTGTCCCTTAAGAACATCATGATGGTGAAAGAAACCAGTCATAGAAGGACAAATACTGTGTGACTCCACTTTTATGAGGTTCCTAGAGGAGTCAAACCTATAGAGACAGTAAGTAGAATGGTGTGTGCCTTGGGCTGGAGGAGGAGGAGGAATGAATGTTTAATGGGGACCAAGCTCCAGTTTCTGAAGTTAAGAAAGTCTGGAGATGAATCCTGGTGATGGTTGATGTGAATGTACTTGATGCACTAAACTTAATGCACTAAATTTTTGTGCACCGGGCCTCTAGTGTATTTATAGCAAAAAAAACAAAAACCAAAAAAAAAAAACAAAAAATCCAGGCAGGACACCTAAGTGGCCACATACTGTTTTCTTTTCCTTGATGTGCAGACAGTAGCCAAGTGAGAAGGAAAATCTCTGATGCATTAAACCATGGAGATTTGGGGTTAGCTTGTTACTAGAGCAGAACTGAGACCACCCTGACTCAGATGTGGCAACTGACACCTGAGTCCTCTCCCATGTGTACTGATGCCCTCATCCATGATCCCCAGGACTGGGAGAATGGTGAGAAGTGAAACAAAATTTAAGGGACACCAAGGAACTCAAGTAGTCAAGATGACTATTATTTAAATGAACTGTTTTAAAAAATCAAAATTAATGCAAAAAATTAATGATCATTTAAATAGCAAAATGTTAAATAAGACAATATGTGTCACAGCAATGTGCTGAGACATTTTAGAACAGGAACAAGGGAACAATTAATCTTTGTGCCTCATTCATCTCCCTGTAGTCCCTGCTCTGGTGAACACTCGTGACATTCTGCCTGAGGGCTTTCTGTGGCCCATGTGGCTGCAGATCAACATTGATAAGGAGTTTGCATCCCTGAGAATGACCCTCCACCATTTTTGGTAAATCAATACCCCAGCTTCCTCACTCCTCAGGGGTATGTTCTATATCAGCCGTGGGCAAACTATGGCCCGTGGGCCGGATCCGGCCCGTTTGAAATGAATAAAACCAAAAAAAAAAAGACCTTACCCTTTTATGTAATGATGTTTACTTTGAATTTATATTAGTTCACACAAACACTCCATCCATGCTTTTGTTCCGGCCCTCCGGTCCAGTTTAAGAACCCATTGTGACCCTTGAGTAAAAAAGTTTGCCCACCCCTGTTCTATACTCTCTCAAATGTCCCTGGTAGGACTGACCCCCATGCCAGCTGCAGAAATTGTTCATTCAAACTCTCATGATTTGCTGCCTACACCTCCCTATCTCATGTCCCTTCTTCTCTACTCATGCTTTGTAAGATCCACTGCTAATGATGTACCCACACTCAATCCTTATCTCAGACTCTGCCGTTCAGGGAAACCAGCCCAAGGCAGACATCTATTACAATTTTATTTCAATTGGGCAAACACTGTAATTCCTGATTCACCTCTTAATCTCTGCCCAAATATGTGGTGTTAGTGATTTATTGCTGTGCAACAAATTGCCCCAAACATAAGGGCCTAAAATAACAGCAAATAGTTATGATCTCACAGTTTTTGTGGATCATGAATGAGGTATGGCTCCTCTGGGTTCTTAGCTCCTGTCTCCCTCACTTGTAACAGGAACACAAACACAAGTTCCTCCTTCATCAACCATCGGGAGATGAGTGGGCTGATATACTAAGGCCCTAAAAGGCCTCTAAAAGCACTTGCTTCCAAGTATTGGTCTCTGCCTAGACTCATAACCTAGAAAAGCAGTAACTAGGGCAGGTGTCAGTGCTCAGTTAAGGACAAATGAGTTAATAAAAACCCTCTGAGGCCTTTCACATGGAGAGACAGGAGAGACCCAGAGATGCCCAGATGGTGGAAAGGAGGGCAGGAAATATGTCAGGAGGGGCTCTGGTCCCACACAGGGCCTGCTGGGGCTATTTGAGACTCCCTGGGTAGCCAGGTTCATGGAGCCACTGGAAAAGAGGTCCTGAGGAGTGGCAGAGCTGTGTAGGAAGGAGGGAGTGAGGAAAATCAAATGCTACAATCATGACTCCCAGGAGGAAATGTGCGGGAAGAACTGGGAGATGGAGGGTCAGAGAAGCTGGAGGAATGGCTCGGGGTGGGCATCAGAGGGCCTCAAAAGAAGGCTGCCCTGGGGAGCCGCCTGTTTGGCCTGATTGAGAGGATTCCTCTCCACTCCGGCTTGCCCTGGAGATGCTACTGGACTATTAGACACAGCCCTATCCAACCCCAAGGGAGAAATGTCCTCCTCCCCACTATCGCGACCAGCCTCTGCCACATAAGTTTTTCATGGCTGCTCATGCCATATATTTTCAGGACAAAGGAATCAGAAGCACATGATCTGAGTCTCCAGGGAGCAGTAGTTCTGGAAACAAGACTAAAAGGAAGAGAACAGAGCCAGAGGGGGAGTACTGGGATGTGGACTTGAGAGGCAATGAGAGAAGGTGCCTGGTTTTGAGCAGGCTCTGCCCTCTCGTGATATCCACACCACTAGAGCTCTCACATCAGGGCCAGGCCTTGGCTGGAGATGAAGCCACTGTGGACCCATCTGGAACTGGGCACCTCCCTCTGCCTCTGTGGGCCTCAGTATTTTTCCTCGTGGTCCAGGTGCTCAAGTCAAAATCCTAGAGTCATCTGTATCTCTATCTCTGTTGCTCTCTATCCCCCCAAGACCCCAGAATCAACAAACCCTGAGTGCTCTACTTTCAAAATCCATCCAGAATCCACCCACTTTTCAAGGCCTCCATGGCCTTACCATGGATAAGCCCCATTGTCTTCTACTTGGAACATTTCAATCACTTCTTCCTTGACCTTTCAGCTCCACTCCACTCCTGCTCCCCCTCCCCACACACACATACACACACACACAGGCTGTTCACCCAACATAAAGAGGGCCCTGAATACAACCTCTGCTCCCACCACACTCAAAAACAAAAGTCTAAGAAATGCTTGTGACCCACACAGCTCTACATGTCCTGCTCTGTCCCTCCCTGCCATCATCTCCTCACACTGTCCCCTTATTATTTCCTCCAGCCCCACTGGCACACTACTATTCCTGTGATTGTTGCTTATGATGAATCGTGGGCACACACACACACACACACACACACACACACGCACACACACACTTGAGATTCTGTATGTTTGAGTGTGTGTGTGCGTGCGCATGTGCATTTGTTCTGTCATTCCTCATTATTCACAGATTCCACATTTGAGAACTCACCTACTTGCAAACAATTATTTGCAACCCAAAATCAGTACTGGTAAGAACTCAGTGGTCATTCTCAGACATGCACAGAGAAGAGACCAATCTGAATTGCTTACTGGCTGCTTCTAATATGAGGTCAAACAATGTAAGACTCTGCCTTCTTGTATCAGCTCTGATACCATAAACGTGTAGTTTTCATATTCTATGTAGTGCCACACATTTTACAGTTTTGTTAATTGAAATCATTTCAACAGAAGCAGAAAAATAGTTCAGAAAAGGCACATAAAACTCTCCAGGTAATTTTTCACCCAGTGAATAAGAACACAGACACATAGACACCCTATCCACACTTTAATGATTAGATGTGCACCATGAAAACTGTGGTCTCCAATTTTCCTCCAGAATATTATGTAAATATCCTTAATACCCAAATGTACTTATGTCCATAGGAGAGTATAACTCATGAATATTCTTTCTAGGAAACAATAGAAATATTACTTTGAATGATATATGCCATAAGAGAATAAATTATTCCAAAGTAATTCATGTTAACTCATGAGAATTTCCAATTATGTATGATCAAAAGATTGGATTAATTTGTCTCAGAAAATAATACAGCTCTGAGGCTTTGAACTCTTCATTCATGGTCACTTCTTCAGCCTAGTACAATTGGCCTTTGAAAAGCTTACCTGCCAAGGAATCTTTGCAAGGCTCTCTTTATGTCATTGTTCCTCAGACTGTAGATAAAGGGGTTCAGCATGGGTGTGACCACAGTGTACATCACCGAGGCTGTTGCACTTGAGTATGCATTTTGGGCAGCAGCAGAGGTGAGATACACTCCTAGGCTCGTACCATAAAATAAGGAGACAACTGAGAAGTGAGACGCACAGGTAGAAAATGCTTTATACTTCCCCTGAGCTGAAGAGATTGCACATATACAGGAGACTATCTTAGAGTAAGAGTAAAGGATGCCAGCAAAGGGACCACCACCAAGTAGCACAGTTAAAAGATATATCATAAGGTTGTTAAGAAAGGTGTCAGAACAGGCAAGTTGAACCACCTGATTGAGTTCACAGAAAAAGTGGTGGATTTCTAAATCTGCACAAAAGGACAGTTGCAACACCATTAAGCTATGTAGCAAGGAAATTAGGAAACCCATGATCCAGGTCACCAGGACCAGCATTCTACAGAGCCTGGGGTTCATGATGACCATGTAGTTCAGGGGGTGGCAGATGGCCACAAACCGGTCATAGGCCATCACAGTCAAGATAAAGTTATCCAATACTACAAAGAGTGTACAAAAATATATCTGAGTAATACAGTCTTCATAGGTGATAACTCTGCTCTGTGTCTGGATATTCACCAGCATCTTTGGGATGGTGGTGGAGGTGAAACAGATGTCCACCAAGGACAGGTTGGAGAGGAAGAAGTACATGGGTGTGTGCAGGTGGGAGTCTGAGCTGACAGCCAGGATGATGAGCAGATTTCCAAATACAGTGACCAGGTACATGGAGAGGAAAAGCCCAAATATGAGGGACTGTAGTTCCAGTGCCTGTGAAAGTCCCAGAAGAAGAAATTCTGAAATTTGTGTACCATTGCCTGGTTCCATGTGTTGGCAGTGACGAGAAGAAAATATAAAAAATGAAAAACAAATTTTCACATTAGCAAGCATTATTAACTGAGAATAAATGACACATTTACATTGTAGAATCAGGAAAATAATTTTCCTATTTGGTGTATGATCTGGTTCTCATTAAGTCAACTCTGTTGCCATTTATCATTAGAATTTCCTTTTATAATCAATCAATTCTTCAAACATAATGTATATTACTGTTTTATTGAGGATACCTTTCATTCATTTGAGGTATGTAAGGTGTCCCAAAAATATAACCCACACTTTGAATAATTATAAAGACAGTGCTTATTAAAATGCATTTA
>NW_006294346.1:1854-3460 GCF_000327345.1 Myotis davidii | reverse complement strand
AGGCTTTTTTTATAGAGTTTATCCAAGACTTTCCAACAGGCAACAGTTAAAGAGACATCTCAAAGAAGAACAAGCTGAGGACTAAGGGGGAAGTTCTTGGCAGACAAAAAGGAACAATCAGTGCAAAGACCCTCAGAAGATGATTGTTTTAGAAAAACCAATGCTGAAAACGACCCAGTGTGTCCAGCGGAATGAGCAAGAAAGAACAGGGTGAGAGATGGTGTAGAGAATAGTAGAACAAGGTAGTCTGCATGTTGCTGTTGAAACTTCAAGCCATACAGGATATATGGTGCACACTATGTAAATGTTGCACTTTATTAATCTGGTTGCAAAATCATCCAATAAGTCAAGAAGGATATCCTCCTTAGTACCTTCTCTTGCTATTAGAGTCACATTGGAATAGAGTCCATGTACCTCTGTTCTGAGCACTGCTCTCAGTTTATAAGGCACACACACACACAAACACACACACACACACACACACACACACACACGGCCTCTTCATCTGTGTTACTTCCATGTCTTTTTCACTCCATCCCACACAATACAGTCTAGGAGTAAATACAAGTCAAGTTGTGCAGATCAAGTATCGTTCTTGAAAAGAATTTAGAAATAGTACCTAGATTTCCATATGATAAGCTTCCCATGGACAAATACGCCTGAGGTTTCATATGGCTATGTCCATTCCCTGCCCTGTATTTAAAGAAACATAAGAATAGGTTAAATAAACATAGCAAGAGAGCAATAAAATGCACATGAGGAAGAAAAGAGATCTAATGAGCTCAGCTGGTCCCTGAGAGATGATGAGGAAACAAAATCTTCTTTGGATTCTAGCAACTTTCCAACCCTAGTAACACCCCCTTGAGGCCAAGCAAAAATAATAAAGTAGAAAAAATAAATTTCTCGCCCTAACTGGTTGACTCAGTGGATAGAAGATCGGTCTGTGGACTGAAGGGTCCTGGGTTTGATTCCAGTCAAGGGCATGTAGGTTGGTTGCAGGCACTTCCCCAGGAGGGGGTGTGCAGGAGGCAGCTGATCAATGTTTCCTTCCCATCCATGTTCCTAACTCTATTTCCTTCTCCCTTCCTCTCTGTAAAAAATAAATAAAATATATTTTTATAATAAATAAATTTCTCCAAAAGACAGAGGTAGTTATAAATATATGGTATGAAATAACTTCCAGGTTGACTAACACAAAGGAAAAATTACCAAAAAAATAAACCAATAGCTCACAAAAAGGAAATGTCCAAAAACAACACAGGTTGAATATTTTTAACATCAAGCAGAAGACCAGTTTTTCCTGTGCCTCTTCTATATTTATTTGGCCTGTAGTGATAGGGGCAGAAATAGAATGTTGGGGGACGAGCTAGAATTTTAAGAAATATTAATCATGAACTGTTAACCGTGATTGTTTTGTTCTGATTAAAGAACGCACATTGTAACCTGGCTGGCAGTTGCACACAGGGGACCTGAGAGCTCACCTGGAGATGCTGCCTATTATCATGGAAAGATCAACAACTTTGTTGCAGAAACCAGAGCCATCAGCCTTTTGGAGACCCCAGCCCTTGCATATCACTAAGCCCTTTGAAGTTCTCCAGCCCATTTA
>NW_006294346.1:0-1468 GCF_000327345.1 Myotis davidii | reverse complement strand
CCCCGTTTCATTTTTTTATTCACTTCTACATCTAATTACAAAATATTTGATCCAAATAAGTGGAAATTTCACCTGGAATGTACTTCTCATTATGTATCTTTGTAAATAAAACTTGTTATTTTCTCTTAATCATCCTAATTTGTTAAGGATAATGACTTTACAAATCAGAAGGCCACTAGTGAGTTTTCTAAGTTACAAGAACTGCAGTCATTAAAACTTACCAGTTATACAAAACAAGGTGTAAAATGGCAATACTTTAGTGACACCAATATAGATTAGTAATTAATAGGCACAGGCATAGACATTTATATATATAAAACTCTACACAACCATTCAACTGTTCACCATTTGATCATTCCACCAGTAGCTATGATGCACACTGAGCACCAGGGGGCAAATGCTCAATGCACAGGCATGGAAACATGGAACAGACTGGTGAATCTCCAAAAGAAAGGGGAAGGGGGAAGCGTGGGAGGAGATTAACCAATGATCTAGAGGCCTGGTTCATGGATCCATGCACTATTTGGGTCCCCCACCCTGGCCTGTGGGGATCAGGCCAAAACTGTCAGTCTGAAATCCCCCAAGGGATCCCAGATTGTAAGAGGGCACAAACCAGGCCAAGCGACTCTGCCGGTGCACGAATCGGTGCACCAGGCCTCTAGTAGGAGATAATCTATAATGTTCCTAGAAATAGAGGAAAATAGCAGATGCTCCATTATTGTTTGTTGAATAAATCAGGAATTTGGATCAGTATATATTAACACAAGGTAAGGTTGCAGTTCAATATTTTTGAAAAGATTAAATTGTTGAATAAACATGGAAGAATAAATATTTCCCTGGAAGAAAATGAAGTTGATCCCCTATACCAGTCATGTTACAAAAAGTCAAAGGGATTGCCTACTCACTGTGAGAGTATCCAATCCTTTTTAGGTGAACATAGAGAAAATTGTATATGAATGTTTATGGATGGGCCAAACCATTGCAATTAAGTTAGGAGCCTCAAAAGTAATAAGACAGACATTTTGACTAAATAAAATGTAAAACATTTTATGGCCAAAAAGAGCCAATTGAAAAATAATGCTTTTTTATTTATAAAATTTTATTGAATTTATTGGGGTGACAATCAATAAAAGTGTAGAGGCTTCAGGTTTAGAATTCTATAATACAGCATCTGTATTTTGTATTGTGTGGTCAGGACCCAAAGTTAAGCCTCCTTCCATCACCATTTATCTCCCCTTTACTCCCTTCTACCTACCCCGCCATAATAATTTTGAAAAATATTTTAAATGCTAATAATGGAACAATAAAAGCATATAACAATAACATTCAAATTTTAAAAAAACAACAAATATATGATGGATCAAACTTAGAAAAAATTCAGGAAACATCAAAGAATTTTTTTTAGACCTGGAAGCCTGGGAAAAAACTTAAAAATGTGTCACATTGACTGGGGTTGGAACTTTCAAAC
>NW_006294345.1:0-496 GCF_000327345.1 Myotis davidii | reverse complement strand
GCTGTTCGGAGTCTGTATAGTATTCTTTATTTCTCTCCGTGTATGCTTAGTTTCTAGTTGGTTCTTTATCATAACATCGAGGGTCTCTTTAGATTTCTTGTAGATCTCATCAAGTTTATCGGCGGCTTCTAGACAGTTCTTGAGAGACCTTAAAAGTGTGGTTCTGAACTCTGTATCTTCCATTGACAATTTTGTCCTGTTTCTTTGTCTCCGCATTTTTTTTATGCTTTCTTGGTGCACCTCCTAGTGGTCTTTGTGCGCCGTCTTGTTGTAGTTAAGCCTTGATTGTTGTAGTTAATACTGGGGGGATTTGACCTCCAGGAAAACTGGCTGTGTGAGTCAGCTGTGTCTGTAGTGGGAAAACTTCTGTCCTCTGGGGAGGTGCTAATCTAGCCTTTGCCTGAGGCTATCTGGCAAATGGCTCTGTGCTGGCTTGGGCGGGGCCGGTCGCATGGGATCAACTGAGCTGGTGGAGGGAGCAGTTATGGCTGCTCTC
>NW_006294344.1:467537-467930 GCF_000327345.1 Myotis davidii | reverse complement strand
TCATTTTTATTCCCGAGTTCTTTACTGTGGTAAATTTCTTAGCCAGATTATGTTTTTAATGTGTGTGTGTGTTTTATGAAACTGTATTTATTTAAATAATTCAGAATGTCAACAGAATGACTGCATTTATTTTTACAATCACAAAATGGTTTTGAGCTAATAGAACAGTAATAATTGTATAGGTTGCTTCAAACACAACTAAAAATGAAAAAAAAAATTCCACATATAATTACTTTGAGTTGTTCACTGTCCACCAACAGGAAATTTTTAAGTGTCCACACAATTTTATAGCCTCCTACTCTACCAGGCAAGGGAAGTGGCTATTTAATATATCACAAGGCCAGATCTGTTTAAAGAAATATTCAGTAACATGTTAAATATGTATATCTTATA
>NW_006294344.1:461234-466800 GCF_000327345.1 Myotis davidii | reverse complement strand
TAAAAATAACATATTTAATATAAAATATATATAAGGGTTGATATATGTGTGTATATATGTGTATATATATATATGAAAATGTATATTATATTAACAATACTTGTTTTACTGATATTTCCAAATTTTCTTCTTTTTGCCTTTATGCTTTTATAATTCCAAAATATATACTATATTTTAAAAGTATTTGTATGTGTGTATATACATTTGTTTACATATATATACTAGTATATATATAAACATTTAAAAATATGTCAAATATAGTTGTGAAGTGGAACTGTTGGTAGTTTTTGGTTTTTTTCATCTTTTTAGATATTTTCTACAATAAATGTATATCTGCTACTTTTATATTAAAACATACATTACTTTTAAAAGGACAGGCTGACTTTCAGAGGAATTGTAGCTTTTCAACTTGTGTTTTGTTGCTTTATGTTCCTTTACATTATGTGGTTTGTGAAACCCTTGTTTAGAGATTTCCTGTGGCTTGTTAGTAGAAGAAATTCATGGACACATTTATGAGGTCTCAATACAGGAAGCTAGAAGTCATTATGTGGTATTTAATTAGTAGTTCCTAAGATTCTCTCAACTACAAAATACCTGTAAAATACAGGGAAGAAAAGGTACATTTTAAAATAGTTCCAGAATCTCTAAGTTCCTAATCCTGATGCTTTGAAATAAGTAAAAGCGCTGCTGGCCTGCCCATGATTTCCTTCCGACACCGATGAGCACCCGAGCACCTGAGGCAGGAAGGTGAGGAAGTGTGTGCTTTCCCGCATGCACCCTTGAATCCGACAGCCAGCATCCATGTTCTCCATCACAGTGCCTTCCAGTCAGCCCTACACAGCTACTCATTTATTTTTTAAAAAAAATTAGAATAGGCATATAAAAGCATGGATGACCATCCATTTCTATAGGAATCTGAAAACAGATTTTAGATTATCTGAGCTATGGCAGAATTTGCCTTTCTATTCACAAAACATGAAGCCCTGCATCTTCTTTGCTTTGTTCCCAATGTTATTGGCAAACCTCAAATCACAGTGCTGCCGCAATCTAAATGAAAACAGTTAAGGAATAGTAAATATCTGTGATGTTACTACATGGAAAGTCAGAAAAATGCTCTGTTATTGTCAAGATCAGTACCAGACATATCTTATTGTAATGGAAATGATTTATCCCTGAAAAATTATGCAGCAGAATTTGCCTTTCTATTCACAAAACATGAAGCCCTGCATCTTCTTTGCTTTGTTCCCAATGTTATTGGCAAACCTCAAATCACAGTGCTGCCGCAATCTAAATGAAAACAGTTAAGGAATAGTAAATATCTGTGATGTTACTACATGGAAAGTCAGAAAAATGCTCTGTTATTGTCAAGATCAGTACCAGACATATCTTATTGTAATGGAAATGATTTTTCCCTGAAAAATTATGCAGTCATGTAATTTTTTTTTTTTTTTTTTTTACAAAAGAGAATTCAATAGTAAATATAATCCTTTGGATGTAAGATATGCTTCAATTAGGATAAACCAATAGATTTAATCATGGGGGGAATCAAGCCACTGATTAAAGAACAGAGGTTATTTTATTTAAAGTATTGCGTAGGTGTAGCCACCATCAAAATGTGTTGTTCTTGTTGCATTCAGAAGTTATGTTCTACAGGTCACCATGCACACTGAATTTGTGAATACTGAGCTATTGTTCCAAGCAGAAATATAAACACAGGCTTATAAGCTTTTGCAAACCTCCTGTCATAGCAATTTTTCAACTGAATCACCAGTTGTGTTGTACATAACGCTCTTCTTGTATAACACTTCACAGGTATTAACAATTTTCTGCCGCCTCTTGATCGGCAGAACCTACCTCATCTGCGAGTTGAACATTTTTTTCTCTTTTTTTATTTATCTTGATTTTTTATTTATCTTAATTTATTTGTCTTCATTGTTGTCATGCCATATCACCTTTTGAAACTTATGAGCCAGTCAGCCCTGTTAGGGAAGGACTTAACATTTTCCTAAGCTTAAGTAATGTGATAGAAGTTCCTTTGGTTAACAGTGCTGTCCAAATATTATGCTTCTTTAAAATATATATATATAATCTCAGTGATTGTCTCATGAATCCACACATTTAGCCACTTTCCATAGCTTCATCATACCTTATAGATGTTATTAGCACGTTTCAGGGCCACTTCACATACAGACTGGTGAATTTCCTCTTTCTTCTCCCTAATGTACCTTATTATTTTCAAAACAATTATTTTATTTTGTTATTTTTTCACACATAATCCCTACACTGTATTGTGTGTCCACCATCCCAAGTCAAGTGTCTGTCCATCACTATTTATCTCCCTATGCCCTCTCTCCCAGAAATTCCCAAACTGTTGTCCATATCCATGAGTTCTCTCTCTCGCTCTCTCTCTCTCTCTCTCTCTCTCTCTCTCTCTCTCTCTTTTTCTGAATCCCTCCCAGCCTTCTTCCCTCAGTAGCTTTCAGTCTGTTCTCTATGAGTCTATCTTTATTTTGCTTGTTAGTTCATTTTGTTCATTAGATTCCAATTATGGGTAAAATCTTTTGTGTATGGTGCAATACAGGGGTACAATTTCATTCTTTTTCATGTGTGGCTATCTAGTTTTCCAAATGGACATGGACCATTTGTTGAAGTGACTACTCTTTGCTGATAGTGTATTCTTGAAACCTGTCAACAACTGTGCCTGGGCTGGGGGAAGCCAGAGGAAACTGTTTTGGAGGTTCTTACAACTGATGTGTAAGTCAGTTGTCTGAACTGGGTATTGGGGCAAAAGACTAATTGAACCATGTAGTAGCCACTTCTGTCTGAAGTTCCCTTTTTTTTTTTTTGGTTAATCCTCACTCAGGGATATATTTCCATTGATCATTTTAGAAAGAGTGGAAGAGAGAGGGAAAGACAGAGAGAAACATCCATGTGAGAGAAACACATCAATCGGTTGCCTCCTGCATGTGTCTGATAAGGGTCTGGGCAGGGGAGGAGCCTGCAACCACTGTACATGCCCTTGAACCGAATCAAACCCGGGACCCTTTGGTCTGCAGGCTGGCGCTCTATCCACTGAGCCGCTATGGCTAGTGCTGAAGTTCCTTTAGGATAGCTGGGCTGGAGCTCTGGCATGTGAACCCATGCAGTTTTACCTGGCCAAGTGGATGATAAGAGCTCTTGGAGCCAAAATGATCTCAATGTATTCTCAAACTTTAAGTGATTAAGAAGCCAAGTTCTTTGGCATTATACCTCTTGGGAAAAAAAAAAAATAAAGTAGCCCTCAGAATCCTCAACCCGCTGCCTCCTCACGCATAAAGTTGTGTATGTGATTTCCTACAGCACATATTTTACTATTTTTTTTTATGATGACTTCATGGCAAAACACTACACATTATTAGGAGTAGATTATTTTTAAATAAATCTTGGGAAATGATTATACTTCCTAAAAGAAAAGTGTCCAAAAACTAGTAGAATTCAACCATATCCACAGACCATTCACAAACATATTTAATTATTTTTTGTAAAAGTTGATTTTGTTCTTTTGTTACAGAAAAACTGGAGAAGAACCAACCAAGCAACGCTTAGAGAGGTGGAGTTACATTTATTATGCGCGGGCCCAGAGGAAAATGTCTCTCATATTCTGGGTGAAATCACACAGGAAGTTTCTTGTATTTATACGATCTTACCCTCTTTGTCTCCCAAATATGGTTTTTTTCCGGTTCCCTTTGCAAGTTCTTAAAGGGCCCTATGTGCTGGAGCTTTGAGACCTTGACCAAAGACTTGGCCTGACGCCAGCACTGGTAACTTCATCTGGGGAAGGTTTATGGCCTCTCTGAAATGGGAGTAGTCTTATTTTCCTTATTATTTAAGCCAGCAAGCATCTACAGAAGCCAGAAATAGCAGGGTGAAAATTTCAAACAGCAGTTTTTATATAAGATGGATGCTTCACTTTTATACTTGGCAACACCGTGCGGCGGTTCTCAACCTGTGAGCTGTGAACAATGAAAATACATTCTGCATTTCAGATATTTACATTATGATTCATAACAGTAACAAAAATTAGTTATGAAGTAGCAACGAAAATAATTTTATGGTTGGGTCACAACATAAGGAACTGTATTAAAGGGTCGTGGCATTAGGAAGGTTGAGAACCACTGTAAACCCACAGGCCTGTAACACTGACAGGCATCATCTCATTCACAAGAGTCCCAGAAAGACAACTGCAACATTTGGGTAAATACAGAAATTTCCCCAAGGCTCAGCTAACACAAGGCATGCAGCAGGGGAAGTGTGGAGTGAGCCTTGAGCCAGAAGTACCTAGGGCCGTGGTCGGCAAACCGCGCCTCGCGAGCCACATGTGGCTCTTTGGCCCCTTCAGTGTGGCCACAAAGTTTCAGTTGCACTGTACGTGCACGCCAGCACGTGGTATTTTGTGGAAGAGCCACACTCAAGGGGCCGCAGTTTGCCGACCACTGCCCTAGGGTGATGCGGCACCCCTCCTCAGGAGGGCGGCTAGACGGCTGGCCCAGCAGAAGTGGCAAACAGAAGATCCCGTTGAAAGTGAGTGGTTCGCTTTGTTGTGTTCCATTGTAATTGTTCTGGAACATGACAAATGATCTAGTAAAAGGGAAGAGCAAGTACCAGACAGATGCCTATTCAAAAGCAGGACAGAAAATTTCTTGAAAATGCACTAACCTTCACAGCAAACTTTTCCTTAGCTTTCCTGCAGTGAAATTGGAAAGAGCAAACAAAGTGAAATCTCATTATTAAGTTATTGACCGGTTCATAGGAGAAGTATATTAGGTCCAAATAAGCATTTCCTACCAACTTAGAAATGTCTGCATCTTTGGTAAACACCATGGATTTTCCTTATGGGTAGATTTTTCAGTAAAAGGCTTATTATGTTCCCTAGTTTTATCACGATCATACGTGTGCACTTTAATGAACCACTAGATTACTTAAAGGTTAGGAAACCAAAGCACAGAAAAAATTGTTCGGGTGATTTGTTAATACAAAGGCCAGAATGAGGGTGGAAACTTTTTGACTTCAGAGGTTTTATGCTCTACCAGAGGGCCTCTTGAGTAATTCTCAAGACTAAATGCTCATCACAAGACTTCTTTGCCTTCTGGGACTGCCAGGTTAATCGTATTTTTGAGAAATTTTTTCAGATTTTCCTGGAAGCTTTCATCAAAATTCTATTTAGGTTGTTCCTGACAAATCTCAATATCAGGCATGTGCTCTAATATTAGTTTTTATTTTTTTATTTTTTTTTTCTGTGATTAACATGAATTATTCTTTTCACCTATAAAAATTTTATAAATTGTTACGTCTTCAAAGTGATGCTCCAGTTAATGATGGATTTGTTCTCTTATCTCCTGATTTCCTAAAAATTAAAGCAGTTCAATAATGTGGGCAGTCATCAACCAATCACAGTAGTAGAATATATCTCTTGTTTCATTTGCTTTCTTATACAGAAACCTATTAACATTCTTCAGTCTTCCTGTATTTCAACAAAACTCACATGACTATCTCTTGTTCTTCTATATATGTCTTGTTATCGTGTGCT
>NW_006294344.1:459574-460965 GCF_000327345.1 Myotis davidii | reverse complement strand
CTAAAGCTTTCAGTTAAATATCACAAAAAATAAACTTAAAAGATATGCAAAATGGGAGTAGGTAGGACAAAAGCAATGCAGGTTATTTAAAAGCTGATTGGACTCATATTGATTTTGAGACTGAGGCCAATTAAAGGAAAACATGTAGATGTGACAAGAAAGAGCTATATGTCAACACGTATTTCTTTCTAGATTTGTTTGAAAACTAGTTAAATGTTTGTGAAATGGCTAATGCAAAATCTTTGTCAGAGTAGATTTATTTAAATTAAAAATACTGATTAAATGTATTACCTTTAGCATTTATGGAAGTGAACTTTTACCGTAAAGAGTGATTTCTGTGCAAATCTGACATCAGTTACTATTAGAAGATTACCCTAATAGATGTGAACATAGTAGAATTGTGCTGAAAATTGCAGTTCACCCTTAAAATAAGGTTTTAAAAAAAGAGGGGGGGGTTCTCCTTAAAAGTGACAAGTAATTGGAATGAACTTTGTATAGCTCATTAAACTTTTAATTTGGGTGTCTATTTTAAACCATGATACCTTAGCAACAAGTCACATTTCTACCTTATGTTTTATTCTTTGAAGTTTTATCACAATTACATCAATATTTAGAGTTAGAACCATTGATAATTTGGTAACAGTATTGTCTGAGAAACCATACAAAGCGGACAGCACTTTATCTTATCATTTTCCACATAAATAAATTACAGAGGTTGGATACATTTCAGTATGTTTTTAAAGAAGCTAGAGATTCACAATGTTTCTCATGGGTTAACTACATAAGATTAATTTTATTTTAGGATCAACTATACTGCTTTGAATATATATTTGGCATGTTTAACACCTGTATATTTACAGAGTATCTACCATGAGTCTCACCATAATCTAATAATAGGTATTAGAGTGTTGAAAAAACTAGACATTAGTACATTCATGAAGCTTGGTTTCTGGAAGAAGTAGACAATCAATAATCATATAAACACATGTAATACATACACACCTATGTATGTATATATCAGAAGGTATTGAATGCTGTGAAGAAAAAAAGGGATTTTTTTTTAGGTTATATAACCTTTGATAGGTTATAAAGGCATATATGATGGTCATTATCTTGTATAGTGCTTAGTCATCTACACTAATAAAAGAGAAACATGGTAATTGGCGTACGACCGCTACTCTTTTCATTGGCTAATCAGCGAGATATGCAAATTAACTGTCAGCCAAGATGGCGGCCGGCAGCCAGGCAGCTTGAAACTAACATGAGGCTTGCTTGCCTCAGTGAGGGAGGACTCCAACATTCCCTGCCTGCGGCTGCAGGCCTCTGAGCTGCAACTCTAAGCAACTATGTAACAAATATAGAAGCTAAACAAAACCCCAGAAACCTGCTTT
>NW_006294344.1:456467-458715 GCF_000327345.1 Myotis davidii | reverse complement strand
CCCCTAGGGATTGGGCCTGCCCTCTGCCACCTGGGAGCAGGCCTAAGCCAGCAGGGCGTTGTCTCCTGAGGGGTCCCAGACTGCGAGAGGGCACAGGCCAGGCTGAGGGACCCCCCCTCCCTTCCGAGTGCACAAATTTTTGTGCACCGGGCCTCTAGTTATTTAATAAAGCTCATTGGTAAGGCAATTTCTTCTGGCTGAGTATATGCTCAGAACCAAGTTCCTCCTGAGGCAGAGCATATATAAACAAGATATATAAATAAGTTATTAGATTAAACAGTCTAATCAACAAATAAAGGGATATATTTTTCTATTGATGAATAATGAGTATCATTTTTTTTTTCTGTTTAAGAAAAGTAAACAGATAAGCAGCCTGAGAAGACATGTCAACAAAATTGCTGCTAAACTAGGTTGTAGAATATACCTCCAAAACAGCCAGGTTTTCTGCCCCTCCTCCCAATATTAGATCCTAGGATAGAATTAGATCATTAAAGCACAGATGATGATGGAGAATCAGAGCTCTCCCCCATAGACTACTGTCCTTGTAAACTGTGATTGGATTTTAACAAGTTTGAGTGTTTATTGTATTCAAAACACAAAACAGATGTTCGTATGCCACTATCTTTTATAATTTTACTGCCTGGAGAAGAGCTACCCCTTGGATCACTACTCCAGTTCACTATGATTTTTACTTACTTTAGGATAACAGGCATCCTTGCAGTCACTTTAAAGTCACAAATAAAATGCCAATTCTATAAATAGAATGCCTGGGTCAAAAAATCATACAAACTCTGAAATTGGCTTAATTTCAAATATTCTCCCTTCTTCCAGAGGAGCATGCTACCGGAACAAGCTTTCTAACAAAGCCCCTGGCTGTCTCCCTGGGCCGTCTGTTTTCTTCACTAGTTGCTAGTTGATGGAGGCTGGGGGGAGTTTTGCTATCTTTCTAGTAGCCATTATTAGTTCTGTTTTTGTTACAGACCTACACTGGCATCTCCTGTCACAGAATTCTGTTGAAGTCTCTGGCTTGGAACTGGCCAAAAGAGCCCGATCCTGGCCTTCCCGAGACATTCTCCCGAATCTGAAAGGTTTAGACTTGGTAACAAGCTCCTGAGAACACATTTGTTTCAGAACAGAAACAGCTTATTTGCTCCAATGTCATCGGGGCTCAAACTACGTTAAGTTAAATATTACCGAGATTTGGATTTTTCTTTATCATCTTAGATTAAAAAAATCAGTGCAAATCATTGTTTTTCAGAATTTTCTTTCACAAATCAGTTGGCACCTCTAGTGCATCAAACTGGATAGATGTGGCTAAAAGTAGAGATGATGGACGTTAGCCATTTAGGCCTCTGTAACAATGCCATTGACTGGTTGGCTTATAAAAAATGTATTTCTCCCAATGCTGGAGGCTGGGAAGTTCAAGAGCAAGATGCTCAGCCCTGGCCAGGTAGCTCAGTTGGCTAGAGTGTCATCCTGATATGCCAAAGTTGGTGGGTTCTACCCCTGGTGAGTGCACATATATGTATTCAACCAATGAATGCATAAACAAGTGGGAAAAATTAATATCTCTATCTCTCTCCCTCTCTCTCAAATCAATAAATTAATATATTTGAGAAAGAAATAAAAGTTTTCAAATATATATATTTGAAAAAAAAAAAGATTAAGATGCCTGAAGATGCAGTATCTGGCCCAATTTGCTGGTTCATATGAAGGGGAAAATAAAAACATTCGGAGGGCTGGCTATCTGAATCTGTGCCAGTAACTTGCATCCTGACACACACTCTTGCTTGCTGATCAACCCCATTCTTCTCTGTGATGCCTGTCTCACCTTGCAGAACCTGTTTCCCAGAATACTCCCATTTTACAGAGACCATAAACCATGAGTCATATACAACTGCCTGGGCTGTCTGACCATCTTTTTCTCAGATAGAGGGGTGGGACCAGTTAGGCAAGGACTCAGCTTTCTTATAGTCCCCTTAGTTCCCTTTTTGCTTTTAAGAATCCAGAGCTTGCTACCTACTTTTCATTTCTTTTATTTTCAACTTGGAAGGGTCTGATACTTTTCAGTTGGCTTGTTTGTTTATTTATTTATTTTTACTAAACTCTCATATTAAAAGCTAGGACTTACATTTTGTTTTTTTTTTTGTTTGTTTGTTTGTTTGTTTGTTTTTAATATTTTTTTTTATTGATTAAGATATTACATATGTGTCCCTGTCCTCACAACACCCTCCACTCGCCCCCCCGC
>NW_006294344.1:450934-454657 GCF_000327345.1 Myotis davidii | reverse complement strand
ATGGTGTGGAGGCTGCAGGGAATATGGAAAACCATGTGTGTGTAAAATCCCCCCACCCCCACCCCCAGTCTTCTGGGAAGGATATAGGGTTGGTACTTGGAGGAGCTAAATTCTGGTCCTTTCTCTACAATAGTTATTTGTGTTTTTTTATGTGACCATGCAGTGGAACGTGTACATGTTCTCCTACCCCAGTGGTCGGCAAACTCACTAGTCAACAGAGCCAAATACCAACAATACAACGATTGAAATTTCTTTTGAGAGCCAAATTTTTTAAACTTAAACTATATAGGTAGGTACATTGTTATTAACTTAATTAGGGTACTCCTAAGGCTTAGGAAGAGCCACACTCAAGGGGCCAAAGAGCCACATATGGCTCACGAGCCACAATTTGCCGACCACAGGTTTAGGGCAATGAATCATACTAGCTTTTCCAGGACACAGAACATTGATAACAGACCTCATCCTTACAAACAAATCCTATATACTAAAAGGGTAATATCAAATAGACCAAACAGCAGAACAACCGAACAACCAACCAAAGGGTAATATGCTAATGATATGCTAAGGCTGCTCAACTTCTCACTATGACATGCACTGACCACCAGAGGACAGATGCTCTAACCGGTAGGTTAGCTTGCTACTAGGGTCTGGCCAGTCAGGACTGAGCAAGATGGGCCATACATGCACTGGAGCCCTCCTGCGGTCCCTCCCCGGCTCGATCATGGACCGATGGGCTCTCTCAGCCTGGCCTGTGCGCTCTCACAACCCGGGACCCCTTGGGGATGTTGGAGAGCCAGCTTCAGCCCTATCCCACAGGCCACTCTTCTTTGGAGGGCACCAGATGCAGAGCTCATGGCTGGTGAGTGCTGCTGCGATAGCGCGAGCCTCTCCCCATTGTGACTGATTGGGTGTGAGTCTGCGGCAGGCACAGTGGGGGCCGGGATGAGCGGGAGCGGCAGGTAGGACCTGCAGGCAGCATTGGGCTATGGGTTTTGGCCCAATCCCTGCAGGTCACCCAGAGGGACCCCACCCATGCACGAATTCGTGCACCGGGCCTCTAGTTGATTAATAAATTCACAGTTCTTGTCAATCAAACCAAGCAATTGATAGAATACCTATCTGATGTCTCTAACATATGCTTAGCCCATATTATATCCTCAATGAAGCTAAATTATTCTAAATTAATAAATTGCATATTGTACACTTATTCTATGCAAAATCTAGCAAAGAAATAAAAGTTATAAAATACCAATTGTTTCGATAGATGATTTAAATTTTAGTAGCTAGGATGAGAGGAAAAGACAACTATTAGCAAGATGACATAAACTAAACAACAGAAGTCAGATCTAGATAATATATCATAGGCATTCAAAGAAGGAATATAGACATTCATAATTTGAAAAGTAAACATCAGAAGTTAAATATAAGGCAAAAATGTGAGCTGCAAAAATGTTGAGTCAAATAATCATAGTAAATATAGCTAAAATGAATATATTGAGACTCAGTAATGAAGGAATGATTAGATGGCTAATTAATTCAATAAACATATGTTGAGCTGCTGGGTTTAAAATAAATAAGATTAACACAGCCACTAGCTTTTAATTATTTGCATTTTAGAGAAAGAAACAAGTAAACAACTACTTATAATACATTTGATAAATTTAAAGAGGAATACTTTGAATATAGGTACAGCTAACTCAAATTTAGTGGGTCAGGTAAGATTTTTCTGGGGGTGACGAGGATAATAAGACATTTTTGTGGGGAGACCAGTAGCCTGACTCTGTACCTAGTTAATCAGTATTCCTAATGCACACACCTGTTAGCCTATAATCAAGTCACTTCCCTTTCCTTAATTATCTGGTCTTGCAAGACCTATTTACCTAAATACTCCCATTTTACAGAGGCCATAAACCATGAGCAATACACAACCCCTGGATGGGGTTATCAGTGCTGGCACCAGGCCAGGCCTTTAGGTGTGGTCTCATGTCCTCCATCCCAACACACGGATCGTTTTGCAAAGCCTGAGAAAGGTCCAGAAGTCTGATCCATATCTGGGGGACAAAGGAACCAAAGGTTATAAAGAGAAAGCTTCCTCCATATTGGCTTACTCAGGCTTTGGAGAACTGTTCCCCTGAGTCACTGTAATAATACATGTGAAACTTCTGGAAATAAATAGTTTTTTCCTGTATCGCCAGGTACTTCGGTATTTTTAGGTCTCCTGGTAAGTTCTGTAACAGGGGGTTGGGGAGCAGTGGGGAAAGGTAGATGTGTACTGGGCTCTGAAAATGGGCAGGGGTCCAGCTGTGGGCAAAGTACGCCTGCGGGCCGGATCCGGCCCATTTGAAATGAATAAAACTATTGGTAAAAAAGACCGTACCCTTTTATGTAATGATGTTTATTTTGAATTTATATTAGTTCACACAAACACTCCATCCATGCTTTTGTTCCGGCCCTCCAGTCCAGTTTAAGAACCCATTGTGGCCCTCGAGTCAAAAAGTTTGCCCACCCCTGGATCCTGTTGCAGTGAGGGCTGGTGCAGTCTGAGTGTGCTTCTATGCCAGCATATCTGTTTCTTTATGAAGGCACTGTGGACCTGTTTTGCACATGTTTGTGTAACTGTTTTCTTATCCCTTTACTTGACATTTGTAACAATATTGTATATTTTTGTCTCTCTGTTACACCCTTGGCTAGCGTTATGACACTATCATGTGTATTGTCTCTTGTTTTTGACATTACTTTTGGCTTTATGACTTAGTAAAAATTCAGATTTCTTTGCAGGGAAGGATAATGATAATGCAGTTTTGTATTACTCTACCTTCCAAATTACCTAGGAAAATATCAGCAGGTATAGCGAACTAAATAGATATTACATGGCTAACATTGTTAATAAAACTATATAAAAAGCGATCTCCATGATCCACAAAATGAATGGGCAAGGTAAGACTGTAACCGGACAAACAATGGGTCTGTGCTGCCTGTCACTACTCAAGCCAATGAAGCAGAGAGAGTTGAATCATATATGAGCGTTTATTCCAGTCCTGCCGGCAGCAGAAGAGCAGCAGGTCAGCCACAGAAATCTGCTCTGCACCCACCATGAGCCAGCTGCTTAAATAGTAAAAGTACAAAGGAAAAGTAGGCAAAAGGGCAGTTTTCAGATATGCAAAAGGACTAGGGGTCTTCAAAGGGCTTAGTGATATGCAAGGGCTGGGGTTAGCCAAAGGGAGTGCAGGTGGG
This sequence comes from Myotis davidii, assembly GCF_000327345.1. NCBI lineage: Eukaryota > Metazoa > Chordata > Mammalia > Chiroptera > Vespertilionidae > Myotis > Myotis davidii. The sequence continues at coordinate 451,423 of NW_006294344.1, read as the reverse complement.
CAGTGAACAGGTAAGCAGGCTGGAGGTCTGCAAAGGCCTGCAGGTGTTCAGAAGGGCTGGGGACCTTCAAAGGGCTGGCGATTCTGGTTCTGCAGCAAAGTTGTTCATCTTTCCATGAGAATAGGCAGCTCCAAATGGGAAGGAAGGGCTGCTTTTCCAGGTCAGCTCCAGCCAGGGTAGAAGGTGCCTTCTTTAATCAGAATAAAACAGTCACGGTTCACAGAGCATGATTAATATTTCTTTCAGTACTAGCTGGTTCCCCAACATTCTAATGCTGCCCCTTTTCAAAACCATGTGGCACCTAGACCCCACAAAGAGTAACCCAGCTTGCTGGCAGTGCATGGGTGGTGGAGGGAGGAGAAAGAGGAGCTTCAACAATCCAAAGCGCACAGGAACACAGTTGCCAGTGGCTATTCACTTGCAAATTGAGAGGCCCTCTTATCAGCCAGTAATTTAGGTAATATAATCAGTAAAGCAGGAAGAAGAAGC
>NW_006294344.1:446617-450477 GCF_000327345.1 Myotis davidii | reverse complement strand
TCTGAGTCTGGATATGATATTCTCTTTACTCCTAGTTGTAGAATTTCCACTCAGCCAGCCCTCCTGTGGCTCTGGACGAAGTCCTTTACTTGGATCAAGCTTAATTTGACTTAGTTGTTCCAGGCAGCAATCTCTGGTGTTAACCTATGCCGCCATCTTCGGTTCTCCACAAACGTCAGTTTTTAACAGTTTTATTCAAATATCATTTTATGGGATGTAAATCCCATAAAATTTTACCTTTTTAAATATACAATTAAATTTTTAGTAAATTTACAGGGTTATGCAACCATCACGACAAACGGATTTTAGAATGTGTTCAGCACTTCAGAAAGATTCCTGTATCTTCCTTAGATAACCCACATTCCCATCCCTAATTCAAGGCAATCACTAACCTACTTCCTGTACTTTTTATGGACAATTGATATAAATGGAATCATAAAATATGTAGGAATATTTTTTTTGAGTCTGAATTATTTTTCATAGTATAATTTGGGGAATGTTAACGTAAAAGCAGTCAGACCTGTACAGAAGTTTTGTGAGTTGATTTGAGCCCAACTGTTGACAATTTGCTGGGGAGCAGAACCTCAATGGGTTGGGATAATGCTCCCGAGAATGGCAGTTCTTCACCTAGTTTTATACATTACAACCGAAGGCGGAGACATAAGTGGGCTACATGAAATCCAATAGATTAGGGAGGCGGAAGAGGGCAAACCTGGGGGGCAGGACCTCTGGGATTGGATGAAAAGTAACATGATAGACAGACACTTCTTTTACCCATGTGGGTGCAGGATTGTTAACAGTCAACATTCAGCATGATAACAATAACAATGAAATAATTTATAGTCTCTGTCCTGGTGCCCAGATCCATTTGGTTGTGCCCCGAGGGCTCTAGAAAAAACCGTGGTTACCAGTTACCCTGACATTTCACAAGGATGTTATCTTAGATGCAAAAAGCCAATAGGCTCGGTTAAGGTAAAGATTGACCTTTATCAGGGAAGACACTGGTCTAGGACACGACTACCCACTATAAACTGCTTTTAGTTAAAGTTTTAATTTCAGACCATCCTTTGTGGTTACTTTAGGTCTTTGAGTTTGCAAAACTACTGTGCAGGCCTTCCCTGAGCTAGTCAGGTTAGCATGTGGCTTTTTTTTTTTTCCATCCACAATTCCACAGAAATAAAGCATTCTACAATATCTCATTCTCTCCTGTGAGTCTCAAAAAATTCATTTTCTTGGGATCTCACAAGAAGCCCACTTCTATGAGCACCTGGTGGAGACTTGGAGATCTCCCCACTGATAATAGTTTACTAAGTAAAAAATAATTTAAGATTAAATTACAGTGAACACGAAAGCGCCATAGTTTAAACCCTATATAAATAAACCACATTCAATTATCAATTTAAAGCAAAGATATTAACTCCTGAAAGCTACAAGCAATATTTTCTTTTTTAACACCACATACAGTAACCACTGTTTTGGGGTTTTTATTGTGTATGGGTGTTGTGTTTGATCTTAAGCCTTTTTCTGAATTTGTTGAGATTTTGCCCTTTATTATAGTCACATAATGTATGACATTAATTGACTTTGGGGTGTTCAACCATGTATTCTTGGGATAAATTCAAAATGGTCTTATTCATTATAATTATTAAAATACGGAAATTACACTGGAACGCATGGTGTTCCTCTGGGCAGGATGCAAAGGTGATTTCCTGGATTCTTGTCCAGGTGGATTCGAAGAATGAAGCCACCACAAAAGGTGGGATAGTGTTGGAATGTACCCCGCGAATCACACAAGGACGCCTCAAGAAGTCGAATTGAGGAGTCACATTTACTGCAAATCCGGGACTACGAGGGGGCATTTCGCTCTCCCAAATCTCGAAGTGCCCGCCCAGCCCCAACATCAGATTTATATAAGCAAAGATCACAAAGGTATTGATTACATCCTAGGGTTTGGAAATACAATTCAGAAAATCAAAATAACTTTTCTATTATTTTAGCAAGCAAGTAAGTACAGAAGCCAAACAGTAGGGTTAAAGTTAAACTATAGTTTCTACCTGAGATGATTGCTACCATACTTCAATAGGAAAAGATGGACATTTATTGGGAAACAAGCACAGACTTCCACAAGGGGAGGGGGAGAGAGACACCCCCCCCCTCTCTTTCCTAAGGGTTCTAAAGGCTGCAGTTCTTTGAGTCCTGATATCCCCTCTGATTGGTCACTATAGCAGCGTCAGAGCTCAAACCCCACGTGGGGGGTTCCCTCTTTTTTTCCCTTTTGTTTTTCTGTTCCCTATGGCCTTTCTCTTTATCTGTGAATGGGTGGCTTCCTCTCCTTTTTTCTGTGAATGTACACCTTTTGACAGTTCCCAGCCTCCTTAGTCTGTGAATGTATGCCTTCTGGCAGCTCCCAGCTTTGCAGTCCCACATTTCTCCCCCATGGACTCCTAATTCCTAAAACTCCCTAAACTTGCCTTTTTTACCCCTAAAACCTGCTTTCATTATTTTTATATTAGGTTTGATAATATAGGTTTGCTATAGTAAATTTGTACTTACTTTATACATGGTAAGAATTTACATGTCATACCTTTAAGTAGAAGGTACTCTCTAAGTAAATATATTAAATTTATTCAGTGGCTTTACTTTACCCCTGGGACACAATTGCAAATCTTCAGATGTATTTATATCCTGGTGTGTAAATAAGTGGATAATAGAACTACCAGACTGGTTTAGAAAAACAAGGACTCTTAATGGGAGAAGAGTGTTAAACAGATAAAACCTTGGCTCTGTCTACAGGGGATTAAAAGAGGGAGAAGTTGTCCGGTAGAACACTAACAGGGTATAAAATGTAGCTAGTCTCTGAAAGGAAATGCATCTTCATTTTGAAAGGAGTTTTGGGGCTGAAATAGGCAGGTTTAGGGAGTTTTAGGAATGAGGAGGTCCATGGGAGAAGAATACATAGATGGAGACTTGAAGACGTTAGGATGCGTACAGAGGGTGGAGAAATGTCACAGGCAGATGGAAATATTTATGATCTAAGCCATTAAAACACCCATAAACCAAGGACAGAGATATCTCTGGCCTGAGTAGCTGGGAGAGCTATAAGAAAAAGCTTTCTTTCCCAGCACAACTGGGAGAAAACCATAAGATAAATCAAAAGTGACTCCAACCAGCAAGATAAGGGGAGGAGAAATTGGGGGCACCAGGTGGGCTTTGAGCTTTGAAACTAATACCTTGTAGCAGAATCACCAATTAAGAAAATGGGAGGGGGGATAAATTAATGAAAGGTCCAATAAGAAAAGGTCAGATTCAAACAAAGAACTGTAGCATATATAAACTAGAGACAAAGGGACACAAGGAAGGATTTTTTTTTAATTTTCCTACTAGAGGCTTGGTGCACACAATTCATGCATGAATAGGGTCCTAGGCTGGCCTTCAATCAGGGCCATTTTCCACACCTGCCGGCAGCCGGCCCTGCCACTTGTTGCTACCCACCCCCAGTTCTCCTTTTGCCATCGAGCAATGTGAACCTGCTGGCTGGGGGGAGGGACGAAGACGTTGGCTGTTTCTGCCCTCTTGCTGGCCCTGCCCTCTGCCACTGATCACCCTCTGTGTGTGGAGTGACTGGCAGGGTGGGGCCTTGGCAATTGGAGCCTGCCAACCGGGGGAAGGAAGCAATCGGGGCCTGCGGGCTGAGGAAGCTCCTGCGTTGAGAGTCTGCCCCCTTCTGGTCAGTGCACATCATAGATACTGGTTGGTTGACCATTCAGTTGACTTACATATTACCCTTTTGTTATATAGGACTAGAGGCCCGGTGCACAAAAATTTGTACACTTGATGGGGGGGTCCTTCAGCTTGGCCTA
>NW_006294344.1:443174-446454 GCF_000327345.1 Myotis davidii | reverse complement strand
GGTCCTAAGCTGACAGTCAGACATACCTCTGGCAGCCTGGGAACCCTCGGGGGATGTCACTTGCCAGCAGGGAGCAGGCCTAAGCTGCAGTTGAACATCCTTAGTGCTGCTGAGGAGGCAGGAGAGGCTTCAAACATCACTGCTGTACTGACAGCCATCAGCCTGGCTTGTGGCTAAGCAGAGCTCCCCCTGTGGCAGCGCACTGACCACCAGGGGGCAGCTCCTGAATTGAGCATCTGCCCCTGGTGGTCAGTGTGTGTTATAGTGACCAGTCATTCCCAGTCATTCTGCTGTTAGGGTCAATTTGCATATCACCCTTTTATTATATGCCTGGTGCATGGGTGGGGGCTAGCTGGTGTGCCCTGAAGGGTGTCCCAGATAAGTGTGGGGATCCCACTGGGGTGCCTGGCCAGCCTGCATGAGGGGCTGAGGACCATTTTTAGACTGGCAACATCCCCTTCAGAGAGGGGGTCCTACTGGGGTGCCTGGCCAGCCTGGGTGAATGGCTGATGGCTGTTTGCAGGCAGGCAACAGCCCCTTCTGGGGCGTGGGGACACTCACCCCATGAGGGTGTGGGCAGCCTAGGTGAGGGGCTGATGGCTGTTTGCAGGCTGGCCATGGCTCCCAACTACCCAAGCTTCCAGTGGAGGCTGGCTGGAAAATGGTATCTGGGATATATTTATCTTCCATAATTTAAACTTTGTTGCCTTTAACGGAGGCCACAGCCATCTCAGGAAAGGCCGGAAGGTTGGCTTCCTCCATCACTGGGGCTACCAAGCCTTCTGCTTGCTCCAACTCCTGACTGAGGGCCGCCATCTTGGTTGGGTTAATTAGCATCTAGTCAGTCTGATTGGCTGGTGGGCATGGCATAGGGCATTGCAAACGTATGGTCAATTAGCATCTTTGTCTTTTATTAGTGTAGATTAGAGAGAGAGGGAGCAGGCTTTTAATCATTTTAATGGGTAGTATGTTGAATTTATAAATTGCTTTGGGTAGTATGGACATTTTAATGATGCTGATTCTAACAATCCATGAACATGGTATTTTCTTTCATGGTATGTCTTCCTCCCTCTCTTTTTTCATTGTCCTGTAGTTTTCCGCATTTAGGTCTTTTACCCCCTTAATTAAGTTTATTCCTAGGTATCTTAATTTTTTTGGTGTGATGGTAAATGGGATTGCTTTTTTAGTCTCTCTTTCTGTAAGTTCTCTATTGGTGTATAGAAATGTTATAGATTTCTTGGTGTTAATTTTGTATCCTGCTACATTGCCAAATTCATGTATTAAGGATAATAGTTTTATGATGGAGGCTTTAGGATTTTTATGTACAATATCATGTCATCTGTGACTAAGGGCAGTTTTACTTATTCTTTTCCAATTTGGATGCCTTTTATTTCTTCTTCTTGTCTAATCACAATGGCTAATACTTCCAGTACTATGTCGAACAGGAGTGGTGAGAGTGGGAATCCCTGTCTTGTTCCTGTTCTTAGGGGAAATGGTTTTAGATTTTGCCAATTGAACATGATGTTGGCTGAGGGTTTGTCTTACATGGCTTTTATTACATTGAGGTATGATCCTTGTATTCCCACCTTGCTGAGAGTTTTTATCAAAAATGGGTATTGGGAGCTGCTGAGTGGCTGTCCTCCTTGTCCCTTCAGGCCCCCACCCCCCCCACCCCCCCAGAGAGGAAGGAGACTGTGGGAGCTGTAGGAGAAAGGTAACAGGACTTTGGGAACGGAAGTTGGATGATGGTGGCGGCTGCACCTCTCTGTGTGGAGCACACGTTATGAACCCCTTCTGGAGCAGGTCTGCAAGCTCTGGACGCAAACGATCTGACGGTGAAGAGAAGACAGTGACCGGGGACGGGAAGACCAGCCCTCCATGCACGGCTCCAAAGAAACAGCTGCCTTCTGTTCCCAAGAACGCTTTGCCCACCACGAAGCCCACGTCACCTGTCCCAGAAGCACAGTCAACCAATGGCACTTCCTACGGACCCTTCTACCTGGAGTGCTCTCTCCTTGCAGAATTCACCTTGCTGGTGAAGGAGAAGCTGCCCGGTGTCTGCTCTCAGCCTCAATCTCTCTGCTGGAGCCTGAGATTAATGTCACCTGCAAAAGGAATATTGTGTGCTGGCCCTTTAAGAGGACACCTGATTTTTCACTAGACCTCCAGTATCTCCCTGATCCCCACTGATTTTTACAGGAAGTTGTTATGCTGCTGCCTCTTCCCAGGTCTGGTGCTCTGGAATGAGGAGCCCAGTGAGGGATTAAGACACCTCATTCTTCAGGGGCTACCTTTGCAACTGAAATATTCCCGAAGGTTCTCTACTGCCACACAAGGGTGTGGGGCCAGCCCTTTTCAGGTCTCTTTCCTACCACCCTGGGTTTGGCTTTGTCTCTAACCCTTGGTTATAAGGCTTATGTCCAACTAGTCTTCCTTTGATTGTTCAGGTTGCTTGTTCTATCATTTAGCTGTCATTCACCTTTGGTCCTGGGATGAGATGAGTGTACCTTCCACCTACTCCAAGCCATCATGAATCCCCTTATCATCTGTATATCTTCTGCAATGAGGTGACTGTCCTGAATTTATGCCTATTATAAATTGGTTTTTTTTTATTTCCTAATTGTTGAGGATTAAGAGTTTGTGGGTGTTTTTTTTTAATATATTTGGATACCGCTTCTTTGCCATATCCTGTCTTGAAAACACTTTCCCAGAATCTGTGGCTCATGTGCAAATGGGTGAGAAGACTCATGGCCATGAAAATGTACTCCTCTGAACTTTCTACTGTTCCCCCATCATCAGAGACTTTAAATTTTTAAAAACTAAATAGCATACTTTACTCCATAGACATGTGAACAGAGGTTTGCTATGGACAAAGGCAGGTGGGCACTATGGGTGAAATTGATTAATCCCTCATCAAAGGAAAGGACAGCAGGATTTTCTGAGAGTGAACACAGCATGCTATAAGGAAAGGGCGGAATCCAGGGACTACACTGGAAAACCGGATTCCTCGTTAGGACTTAACTGTCAAATGATTTTTTTGTTACCAACAAAAAAGACTGTAGCTGTTCCTAGAGCCATCCTGACCTACTTGCCGTGTGTGTGTGTGTGTGTGTGTGTGTGTGTGTGATTTAAAAGGGCAGTTTTCAGTGAGAATTTTTACTATCTCAACAAATATCTGAATTTACAGTGATGATAGCTACAATTTTTCCTTAATATTAATTGTATTTATTTTGAGTTAACAATTCATTGTTATTGAATTGGTTGGGCATTTGAACATACC
>NW_006294344.1:439125-440875 GCF_000327345.1 Myotis davidii | reverse complement strand
TTCTGTCTCTCTTCTTGTAGACATCATTCTTAAGGGATATTAAGTAGAGTCCCTAGTGATACTCTGAGTCTTAATAAAACAAATTTATCTGGGCTCCATATTAGTTCCTCATTGTAGATTGTTAGAATTTTACACATTACAACAGGGAAGTTTTTTTTGTTTTTGTTTTTTTTTGTTTTGTTTTTTTTGTTGTTGTGTTTTTTTTTTGAGCCAGGGGCTTGATTGCTTATGAACAGAGACAAATCTTGACTCTCGGGTCCTACTCTCCTGTAGAACTATTATTCGAACGAATTCTGCACAAAATTTTGGTGACTTATAGGTTACTTAAGTCCCATTTAATTTTATGCTATATTATTTAGAAAATGTTGAGCCTGGCTTCATTCAATCACAGATGAGCTGGCCAGAGCAGCCAAGTCATCTAATATTTGAGGACATCTGACACAAAATTAACAAAAAGCCATATAATGTGTACAAGTAACTAAGCTTAAAAAATAGACTGAGTCAGTTAGGATATTTCATATCATAAGAAGGCTATGAAAAATGTACCAACTGATGAATTACTTTAAGCTATCATATCTAATGAGAGTAATTTTCATAAGGATTATGATTATGAAGAAAATTATGTAAACAGGATTTTAAATAATAAACTTTTTAGATGTTTGGTAGTATTATTTTACTGATCGAAACTTCAATTTTCATTATTTGTTAAGGTTGATTTCTTACAGGTAGAAACTATAGTGATGGATACTTCTTTTGCACATGATATTGATCTTTAGCACTTGTTAAAACTAACCAAATATAAGACCAATCTATTAGGTATTGGTTAATGATATAAAGAAAATGACAAGTCAGATATTAATTAAATAGATGAAAGCGAACTTAAAGGTGGTCAAGTTTGGACTTGATAAATGAGGAATTATACATTTTAAACTTGCAATATCATATAATGGAATCCTGGAATGTGTCTAGAGTTAGAATTAGGCTTAGCTACATATATTGAAAAAAGTAGCAGAGGCTTAAATGAGGTAGCGGTGTATTTTTGTCACCCCTGAAAGGTGTCAGTCCAGGGCTGCTATATTGGGATGAGAGCTGCTTTCCTCCTGCTCTTGCTTATGCCTTAGGCGCGCCTTCAGTTCTCCAAGTTGCTGCATGAGGAAGAGACAAGCCCTGCCTGGAGTCACCCACACCGCCGTCTGTTGCTGAACCAGGAGCCCCAGCTGCAAGCAACTGGACACATAGAAACAGAATCTTTTACCCTTAGCTTTATGCTGATGCTTTGTTTGTGCAAAACCTTTGTCACTTTTGCCTCTAGGAAGGGATGTACTGAGATGTTCAAACAGTGAAACATGAGTAAAGCCAGACCTCGCAGAGGAGCCTGTATACTGAGTGGGTCCCATAGGCTGGCTCAGCACGAGGAGGACTCTCACAATCCTGTATTGGCTCAACCTGTGGTCCAGGGTCTGGAATCGAGAATCAAGTTACAAAGTTGTGTTCTTTGTTTATTGACTGATGATACCGTGACATACGGGGCAGAGAGGTGGAAAAGGGAACTGCACAGTTATGAGAACATTTTGAGATCTTTAAGTGATTGGCTAGAGGCCTTAGTTCGTATGCTGGGTCATATATTGCTGGAGACGTCCACCAAGCTCTTTAATTTCACGTTACCACACATGTGTTGCAGCTATAATGTGTATTGAAGCATAATCTCCTCTTCTCACTTACAGAGCAATGCAATTGGTGCTGTGGTTCT
>NW_006294344.1:434593-438484 GCF_000327345.1 Myotis davidii | reverse complement strand
GATGTTTCTAACTCTCTATCCCTCTCCCTTCCTCTCTGTAAAAATCAATAAAATATATTTAAAAAAAAAGAGAGAGAGAGAGACTAAGCCATAGGGAAGATGGTCCTTGCCTAAAGTAAAGCAGCCGGTGAGTGGAGAGGGGGCGTGAGAGAACCTGGCCCATGTGGTCACGCATGTCAAACTCAAAGGCTAACGAGGGTGAAATAAACAAGGCATGCAGCCCGCGAGCCGCGAGTGTTGAATTATCTAATCTTCCAATGTATGCATGCCTCATGATTACTCAGACATCTAATTTTGCGTTTCTGATTTTCAATTAATGTGTGATTTAGACATTATACATATGTAATCAAATATCTTTCATTAGATAAAAAGTTGAATAGAAAAAAGCAACTTTAAGAAATTAATTGTATGCCCTGGCTGGCTGGCTGGTGTGGGTTAGTTGGTTGAGCCTAGTCCCAGGCACAGAGAGGGAGCTGGTTCAATTCCTGGTCAGGGCATATGCCTGGGTTGCAGGTTCAGTCCCTGTCGGGAGAGGGGCGGGGAAGCCAATCCATGCTTCTCTCTCATTGACGTTTCCCTCTTTTTCCCTCTCTTTCTCTAAAAATCAATAAAGACATATTAAAGAAAAAGAAATTAACATGTAGTTTAAAAGTTCTCCTTTGCAGTTCGGTTTAAATATTTATATACATTTGTGTAACAATGTAGTGATCTTTACATTTCATATTTACCCTGCATTGCTTACTAACCTGCTTGTATTCGGTTATTGGTCTATTTCTCTTTGCCTCCACATGAACAAATTAGTTATTTGAATGTGGTCACGCATGTCAAACTCAAAGGCTAACGAGGGTGAAATAAACAAGGCATGCAGCCCGCGAGCCGCGAGTTTATACAATGCTTGCGTACATTGTTTAAGTAAATCGAGGTGGGTAAAACTAAATATATATGTTATACAAGTGAAATCGTACAGCAAGCCTGCACTACTATGGATCTAGCCCCATGGGCTTGGTCTCAGCACTGCCTGACACCTGTTTCCACTTGCACACGGTAAGGGGTGTGACCAGTGACGTATAACCCAGAAGGAAAGGAGGCAGAGTTGATGTGAATGGAAACTCAGGTTCTGACCAGTTTCTAACATTTCTGGGAAGGACACAGAAGTAGCCGAATGTTAACTTTACAAGACATAAATTTAATGAAACGTCCTGAAATCACTGGTGAGTACTTCGCTTCCTCAGACACAGGAAATCAGCAATCTTTCAGACTCGGCTTTTCAATTAACGATGGAGGAGGGAATCTGTCGCATGGAGCAATTCAAAATGAATATAGAGAGTATGTTTTAAAGTGAAATAAAGTGGCTGAAAGTCATAGTCACTTGTGTCAAATTCAATTCCTTAACTGCAAATTTGATTGTTGTGATGCGAGGTAGAGTTATAGATGGGGTGATGGGTCTTAAGAGTCATTACAGAGCTGAGAGAACAAGCTTCTTTATCGAAGATGTGGGAATTACAAGTTTTATTTTCGGGTTGGTAAGGTTAAAATGAGAAAAAATAAAGGAGAGGTCTGACACATCGTATGAAGCAAGTCAAAATGAATATAGAGAGTATGTTTTAAAGTGAAATAAAGTGGCTGAAAGTCATAGTCACTTGTGTCAAATTCAATTCCTTAACTGCAAATTTGATTGTTGTGATGCGAGGTAGAGTTATAGATGGGGTGATGGGTCTTAAGAGTCATTACAGAGCTGAGAGAACAAGCTTCTTTATCGAAGATGTGGGAATTACAAGTTTTATTTTCGGGTTGGTAAGGTTAAAATGAGAAAAACTACAGGAGAGGTCTGACACATCGTAGAGTGCTAAATAAGAGGCAGTTTCTTCTCTTTTTAGCTCAAAAATCCTTCCTGGTAATTGGGAGCACATTATTCGTAAAGACTCAGGAACAATTCACTAACTTTTGCCTATTTAATTAAGTGACTGTAATTACAGAAACTAAATGCACTCTAAGTAATTAGGAAAGAACAATGCAATAGAATTTCCATCATCCAAAGCAATTTTGCATTGACAATAACCAAAATGGAGTTTACATTTTGTGCAGTTAAATGTAAGCATAGTTTCTTTTTAACTTTCTAAATAGGTAAAAAGATGAACATGAAAATCATGGTCCAGATAGTTATGGTTCTTGCTATTAAAATGTGCATTTTTGCCCTGGCAAGCATTGCTCAATGGTTAGAGCATTGACCCATGCACCAGAGTGTAACGGGTTCAATTCCTGGTCAAGGGCACCTAAACATTGAAGTCCCTGCTCTGTGAAAGTTAATATTTCAGTGGGGAAAGAAGGCAAGTTGGCAGATAGTTCCAATTTTCATTTTAAGAGTTTTCCAACTAAGGCCCACTCTGTAAACTGCAGGAAGCTGGAGATTTTTGATGTTTTAATCTTGTTTTGGTTGTTTTATCTTCACTAATTAATCTCAAATTATATTATCAGCACATATTACATGTTAAATAAATATTTATTGAATGCTGCAGTAATCAAAGGAAAAATGAGACATCACTCTGATTAAAGTGAAATACTTTTTAATTCCCATGGAAATACACTGCAGACTTGACACCATCTACCCTGTTAGTAAAAATATGTGCCTAAACCACACGTATATGGATTTTTTGTATAATGTAATACAGTGAATCTATGAAGAACACTAGAGAATGTAAAAAAAAAATAGAGATAAGAATAAGTGGGAATAGAAGTTCTATTATTATTTTTCACATTCAGTGGTAAATTTCGTTGTGTCCTTTGGGTGCCTGAAACCAGTTGGTTTTACTTCGGTTTGTGATGAAGGAACAAACATAGGTGTACAAATGCTACCTGGTGTTTATGGGACACAGTGTAAATTTAGGTGACCCGCACTTTTTTACATGTACACCCTGGGTGAATGGTAAAGTTGAGAAAATGATCTGATATATTTCACTTGGGCAAAATCAGTTATGAAAAGAACATATGAAATGGCAGTTATAATGTGTTGATTGGATCTTTGGGTGAATTAATTTCCAATTTTTGGGTAATGGAAATCGCTTCCTGAATATAATTTTAAGATATTTCCTGATGAAATATGTTACATTGATTAAGCTTTGAACATACTTATTTTTATTTTTATTTTTTTTTTTACCGCAGGTTTCTCAAAGCCCAATTAAATTATACTGAATGCAATACAGGAAATAGAAAAGAAATGAATTTTGATATTAGTAGCAATTATTAGCAAACATAAATGTATGCTTGATTAGATTTCAACTGCTTAAAAATTTATTGAGGTGATATTGTTCAATAGAATCATATAGGTTTCCAGTATACATTTCTATGATACATGATCTATACACTACATTCTGTGCCCACCACCCAAATTCAAATAATCTTCTGTCACCATATATTGGTTCCCCTTCACCCTTTACTAAACCACTTCGCTCTGGTAACCACCACACTGTTGTCTGTGTCTATGAGTCTCAGTTTTATATCCCACATATGAGTGAAATCATATAGTTCTTAGCTTTTTCTGACTGACTTATGTTGCTTAGCATAATATTCTCAAGGTCTATCCAATTGGTGCAAATGGCAGTATTTCATCACTTCTTATGGCTGAGTAGTGTTCCATAGAATACATGTGTGGTGACCTCCTTATTCAATCCTCTAAGGAAAGACAACTTTGGTTGTCTTCATGTTGTGGTCACTATGAATAATGCTGCAATGAACATAAGGGTGCATATATCTTTGCAATTACATGATTTCAAGTATTTTGGGTATATACACAGGAGTGGAGTTGCTGGATCATATGGTAGCTCTATTCTTAATGTTTTGAGGAATTGTCACCACAGTGGTTGTACTAGTTTACATTCCTGCCAGCAATGAATG
>NW_006294344.1:433082-434241 GCF_000327345.1 Myotis davidii | reverse complement strand
CAGTGAGCAGCTCTGTGAGAAAGGCCCCCCAAACCTTACTATTCATCGTACCATTTGCTGGCTTACAGATCCTGCCAGGAAAGCTTTCTTTTCTATTTTCAGGAGCATTGTTTGACTCTCATGGTCTCTGCTATGTGTTTGGAGATCTTGTTTACATTTAATTATGTATATTAGTTGTCACAATGCCTTTAAGAATGATTATAAGCCAGTTCGGAAAGTGAGCTGCAGGATGGAGTGATAGCAGATCTGGGAAACTAACCGAGAAAACTCAGACTGTCCAAGGACAGGTAACAGGAAATGAGCCCAGCACATTCTGAGTGTTCCCTGCACGGGGGAGTCCAACATCCATTTCCCATTTCTACCATCAATTCAGCCAGCCTGCTCTCAGGCCTGGTTGAAATGTATTTCAAAGGCATTATGACACTAGTGCACATTAGTGAATTTGGTGTTGGGCATATATGTCAATAAGAGCAGGTGGTATTTCCCTGATGGATTCAAAGAAATAAAGAATATTCATTCATAGGATCCTAATTCATCTCTGGAAAAGTTTTCTCTTCATTGGCATTATCCCAAGCCACACATAGGAGTCCCAGCAAAGTCAAGATTACACATCTTTATCATGAACTAGAGGCCTGGTGCACAAATTCATGCACAGTTGGGGTCTAGCCAGCCCGCCCTGAAGGGGGCCGATTGGGGCTGGGCTGGTAGGGAGGAGGGGACACGAGAGGTTGGCCGGCCGGCCCCACACCTGATTGGGTGGGGCAATCAGGGGCATGGCCAGCTGGGGAGAGGGACTGTGGGAGGTTGGCTGGCTGGCCCCGCTCCCAATCAGGGTGGGTAGTACCAACTGGGGGCAGGGCTGGCCTGGGGGAGGGGACACAGCTGGCCAGGGGGAGGGGCTTTGAGATGTTGGGGGGGACAATCAGGGCCCTGATCAGGCCGGTTGGCTGCTGCAGTGCATGTCATAGTGACCTGTCATTCTGGTTTTCTGGTTGTTTCGGTGTTCCAGTCATTTGGAGATTATATATATACTAGTAGCTCGGTGCACAAAATTCATACACATTAAAAGGGAATTAATTGCCCTGACCAGCTTGGCTCAGTGGATAGAGCATCGGCCTGTGGACTCAAGGGTTCCAGGTTCGGTTCCAGTCAAGGGCAT
>NW_006294344.1:430697-432358 GCF_000327345.1 Myotis davidii | reverse complement strand
TATTTATGTTGGTTTTCAAACTCCGAGTCTCTTGGCCATAGTTTAATGTGGAGAGTGGCTACAGGGTTTTGGACAGGTTCAAGCCTCAGACTGATGAGAGGGCACAGTCCTCTCATGGCCACGTGCAAGTCCCAGCTTGGAGGGCAGGGCCCTCACAGCACAATTATAGCCAACAGCTGTAGTTGTAAGCTTGATCCTATGTAAGTCAGAGCACATGGCCCCATGTGCCTGAGTGATGTACGCTTGATAGAGTTCAGGTGCATGTAGTTGAGTAGGATTGAAACCCAGGAGAATGTTGTAAACATCTTGGTCACGCCATTACTTTGCCTTGTAGCATCTGCTATAAAATAAAGGCATGGCTGTGGGCGTGGTCGCTGTCTCTCAGAGAAGCAGTGCCCTACCGAGACCTGGCTTTCATTCTCTTATCTGTCTTTTCTAAGCCTTTCAGCCACCCCACTCAGGTTCACACCTAGCCAGGCTGGTGCAGCACACTTAAAAAAGATATGCCTCCATGCTCCCAGGGCGGGTTCCTGCCTCAAACTCCGCCCTTACAGAAAACATCTCCAGGAAACAGCTTGGGGGAGGGCACAGCTGCTGCCAAGACAACCCCTGCAGGACTGACTTCCTTCCGCTTGGTTGCAGTGGTTGTGGTCGTGATGAACACCACCCATGGTTTTTATATAAGTCGATAGATAGTATCAGGAAAGAGTCTTATTACAATAATTTCATAAGAACCCCATTATTGACATGTATATAGATTAGGTGATATGTTCATCTTTGAGTAACCACTGTGGCCAAGGAGCTACAATTCTCTCATTAGCAAGACAATATTTTCAACATTGAATGTGTAGAAGAAGGTAAATGTACCCAAACCAGATGTGCTTCATTATTGAGGGAGGGCTATTCTTTATTGAAATATCATTGTTAACTGAAATCAAAACAGATAATGCATAATTAAATTTATCAGAAGTCCTCTACAAAGTAAAATTTTAGGACACGCCTCTCTTTTAGAAACTGCCACTTGCATTATAACATGACCCATCATGGGTCTGTGTTGAGGTGCACCTTTTTTTATGAAAGAGTTTTTTTCTAAATGTTCCCTCACAGCACTTGCCATATATCTACCAACTATCTTAAAACACACCTGTTTTTCAAAAGCAATGGCTGTTCATTTTTATAGAATTGGTGTTTTCATCATTATGTAATATCCAATAAATCATATACTTAAGAAATTCAATTAACATCTAATAGAGGTGTGTGTGTTTTTTTTTCCCTACCCAAGTCATTTTTCCTCAAAGGCCATTATTTTGAACTGGGAATTAGTAAATCATTCATGTTTTATGGCAGTATATGCTTCTGAAATTTTAGGAAATCACAGAAGTTAAAGAAGAAAAGACCTGCCCTAACCGGTTTGGCTCAGTGTATAGAGCATTGGTCTGCGGACTCAAGGGTCCCAGGTTCGATTCCAATCAAGGGGATGTACCTTGGATGTGGGCACATCCCCAATGGGGAGTGTGCAGGAGGCAGCTGATCGATGTTTCTCTCTCATTGATGTTTCTAACTCTCTATCCCTCTACCTTGCTCTCTGTAAAAAATCAATAAAATATATTTTTTAAAAAAGAAGAAAAGACATTTAAAATGGCCACTAAATCAAGCTTATG
>NW_006294344.1:428510-430364 GCF_000327345.1 Myotis davidii | reverse complement strand
GAGTGTCGGCCTGCGGACTGAAAGGTCCCAGGTTCGATTCTGGTCAGGGACATGTACCTTGGTTGCGGGCACATTCCCAGTGGGAGGTGTGCAAGAGGCAGCTGATCAATGTTCCTTTCTCATCGATGTTTCTAACTCTCTATCTCTCTCCCTTCCTCTCTGTGAAAAATCAATAAAATATATTTTTTAAAAAAGGATTTTGTATATTGGCATGTTTGTGATAGTTATGCTCAACACTTTCAGTGATATGTTGTGGTGTAGTTGTACTATTCTATTAAATATTTCTTATCTATGACTTATGTCATTTCCCATAAGCAATTATGTTATCCCCTCCTCTTAGATGACGCTCTTGTCTAGGTCTTAATTTGGTCAGTAAAATTGTGAGCCTGAGTGTGATGGCATGAGTCACAGATACACCTGACCACTGGAGAGTTCTCCGTCATTCTAGCTGTGTCACCTCTAACTCACTACTTAACCTTTCTGAGCTTCAATATTATTTTTATTTGAGGATCTGAGTGGTGATATATGTGCGTGTCATTTTGATGCATAATTGCATAAATACCTGCAAATTTGTGTATAGCAGTAAATGGTGGAAAACTCTGAAATTTAGCTAAAAGAAAGTTACTTTAGGTTATCCTTTAGCATTTAAACATTCAGAAAACAATAGAAAATAATCCCCATATATGCATTCAACAAGTATAAATATTTATTACCAATAAAATAAAGATTATTGTAATTATATTGTAATAAGCATATATTATCATTAAACAGAATTCTTCTGCTTCATCTGTACCTAAAAATAAATTACAAAAGCACATCTTTAGTTTACAGTGCAGTTATCATAGCTAACAAATGGATGATTATTTAAATTCAGTTAATATCCCATGCATTTTTAAATTTTACTAATTTTTATTAATTATTTACATTTAGTTTGTTATGGTTAGGCTTTTCAAATAAGTTCTTTATATTATCATTTTTATGTTTCTTAAGTCTATTTTTGTGCAACTGTTTCAGAAAATATTTATGCATAAAGAAAAGTAGAAATGAATAAGTCAATGAAAATCTGTTTACTTGGAATTTAGTTTAAACTATATATGTCTATCTGCTCAACTTTACCCCTAAACTATTTTTAAAACAAATTGTAGTGGTCCTAACACACCTCCTAAAATTCATAACATATCTCAAAGAAAGGATATTCTTTGGTATATTTTATACCACAAACACCTGACACTAATAATCATTTATAATATCTAATACCCAGTTCTTTTTATATTTCTAAGGTGTTGGTACCTACCTAGGGAGAAAAGCAGAGAAGTATAAGCTGGGCAGTGACTAAAAAAGAAAAAGCCCATATAAGCATCTGCCTTCAATATTGGTTACCGCAGCATCTACATGCATTTATTATTATAATCAAATGTGAAACAAAATCTTTTAAAAAGCTTGGAAAAGAGGTGTGTAACAAATGCACATCATTCGGAGTGTTGGTTAATGAGAAGATAAAAGACATCCATCATTGGCTAAAATAACACTAAACATATTGAAAGTAGATCTTGACCTCTTCAAGGAGAATGAACAGTAGTAATTAGAGAAGCAGTTATTTTTTGGGGGGTGGGGTCATATGATGAAGAAAACTTTAGTGACCTATATGGAAGAGCAGCCATTTATATAAAACTAGAGGCCAGGTGCACAACAATTTGTGCACTTCGGTTGGGGGGAGGTCCCTCAGCCTGGCCTGTGCCCTCTCGCAGTCTGGGACTCCTCGGGAGATGTCTACCTTCTGGCTTAGGCCTGCTTCCTGGGAGATCGGGCCTAAGCTGGCAGGCAGACCTCCCTCTGGCAGCCCGGGAGCCCTCG
>NW_006294344.1:416768-428056 GCF_000327345.1 Myotis davidii | reverse complement strand
ATCAGTATAAATAGATACAATATCATTTCAATCAAAAGTCCAGCAAAAATATTTAGTAGAAATTAGAAATCTATTTCTAAAATACATATGAAAATTTTAAATTCTAGAATAGACAAAGCAATTTTGAGAAAAATAAAGGACTTAACACTGCCTAGTTTTAAGAGTTACTGCAAAGCTACAGTAATAAAAACAGTGTGGTAATTGTGTAAGAATAGACATATGGATCAGTGGAACAGAATTGAGAGTCCAAAAATAGACCACCCACATATAATCAACTACTTTTTGGCAACACTGCCAAGGTATTTCAATAAAGAGAAAATAGTCTGGCCTTGGCTAGTGTGGCTCAGTTGGTTAAGTGTTGTTCCATGCACCATGGGTTCGGTTACCAGAGAGAGAGAGAGAGAGAGAGAGAGAAGTCTTTTCCCATGGGGGTGGGAGGAGGAGGCAGCCCTGCCCAAATGGAGTTTGTATCTGCTTTCAAAAACTTTTACATTTTTCATTAAAAAGGCTTTTTGTCCATGAGTTTATTCTTCAAACTTCGTGAGGACAAGAACCCAGGGGAAGAAAAGTCTGCACCCCAGCCATACATGATCTGAAAAAAATGAAAATGCATAATGTGCTATTATGTATGATTTGGGGGAGAGAAGTTGTTGAACATGCAAATGAGAAAAGGTGTGTTTGTTCTGAGTTTTACATGGGTCAAAGAAATCATTGCTGAGGAATAAGATCCAAAATCTGAGGAGAATCACCACATCCTCTCTGGAACAGACAAGGTTGGTCCTCATTCCAAAGAACCTACAAAATCATCTATTTTTTTGTGTTGCTTTCCTATGTTGTCTTTTGGGGGTTTTGTAATGGGACAAACAATGGGTCTGGGCTGTCATGACTTGAGCCAATTAAGTGAAGAGTGGGTTGAACCATATATGAGTGTTTATTCCAATACTGCGGGAGTATAAGAGAGCAGCAGGTCATCCACAAAATTCTGCTCTCCACCCTATCATAAACCAGCAATTTATATTGGTAGAAGTATAAAGGATTATATGGGGAAATAGCCAAAGGACATGCCAAATGAACAGTTAACAGGTAGGCAGGCTGGAGATTTTCAAAGGCTTGCAGGTATGCAAAAGGCCTGGGGATCTTCAAAGGGTTGGTGATTCTGGTTTCTGCAACAAAGTTGTTAATCTTTCTCCTATAATAGACAGCTCCAAATGGAGAGGGTGGACTACATTCAGGTCAGCTCCTATGTCCTGAGTGCAGCTGCCAGCCAGGTGAGAATGTGGCTAACGGTTAACAGAGCATGATTGATATTTCTTACAATTCTAGCTGGTTCCCCAACATTGTTTCTGCCCCTATCAATTTCATACTTTTCAGAAGGGTATAAGGTGTGTGTCTAGATTAATTTGTTGTGTCTGGATGTCCGGTTGTTCTGGCACCATTTGTTGAAAAGTCTTGTCTTTGCTCCATTATATTGCTTTTGCTCCTTTGTCCAAAATCATTTATTTGGGTGTACTTCAGACTCTCTGCTCTGATCCATTGATCTAGTTGTCTGTTCTTTTATTAATAACACAGTCTTCATTACTAACATTCCTTTAATTAGCCATTCATGTCCATTTAAAAAGTGGTCATAACCTTCCTTATATTTCTGTCATTAGTAATTTGTCACTTCTCTCGTTTTTTTTCTCTTATTGCTTAGGTTAGCTGGAGGTTGAACAATTTTAATAATCTGTTCAAACACCACCTTTCATTTTCATTGATTTTCTATATTATTTTTCTGTTTTCTTATTTTCTCACTTTCTTCTGCTTCTTTTAGACTTAAATTGCTTTTCTCTCTCATTTCCTAAGGTGAAATCTTAGATTATTGCTTTTAGGTCACCCTTCATTTCTAACATATTTATTAAATGTTATAGCTGCACCTCACAAATTTTGATAATTTGTATTTTAATTTGTTTTAAAATAATTTAAATTTACCTTGAAGTTCAATTTTAGACTCATATGTTATTTAGAAATATTTTGTTTCATCTCAAAATATTTTGGAATTTTAAGCTATATTTCTTTTGTAGGTTTTTTGTTTAATTTCATTATTCTCTGAGAATACACTTTGTATAATTTATTTACTTTTAATTTTCTTAAGGGTTACTATGGCCCAGAATGTGTCTATACTGGTGAATGTTCCTTCTGATCTGAAAATTATGTGTATTTTATTGTTGTTGGATGAAGTATTCTATAATTGTTAATTAGGCGAACTAGATTGATAGTGATGTTTAGGTAAAATCTGATAGAATTGAAATATGATAGATAATTTCATTTTTATAATTGGCAAGCTTAACATGCTTTTTTGATAAATTCACAGTTGGTTAATCAAGCAGGAGGAAAATCAGTAAGATACTTGTGAAAAGCAAGGAGGTTAGAAGGGCTGGAGGAGAGTGAACATGTGGAGGAAATATGTTCAATATCAAGAGGAAGGGCAGACCATATGGGCCTGCAATGAGATGTGAAGGAAGGATTAATTTGAAGGAATGATGATGAGCTCATTTTTCATAGATGATACATTCAAACTGAATATTAGAGTTTCAAGTGAAGGTGTCAAATAGACATCTGGGATATTAGCAACTACATTACACAGGCTCTAGAAATCCAATGCCTCTATGAAATACTATTAAATAGTTTTCCATGGCTGAAATTATAACATCCTCCCACTAGTGGGAAATGCATTATGAATGCTTTCCAGAATTAAGGCTCACTTGGGATTTGTTCATCAGTTGAAAATAGGGCAAATAAACATGATTTTGTCTTATCTCTACTTCAGCTGTTAAGGTCCATGCAGAAGATGTGGGAGTTAATTCTTCTTTTCTTTCTTTTCTTTTTTTGTGAGCTATTCTTAACAAGGTTGAATGTTGGAATACCAGGTTATGAAGGTTGTGCTTATATGTGAGAGAGTAATGTTAGTTGTAGACAATAGATTTTAAACAGTTTGAGGAGGAATATAAAGGCATGAGGAAGGTGAGGAATGCAAATATATGTCATAGTCTGTGGAGAGCTGCTACAGCATTTGGACAGGTTCAAGCCTGGGACTAATGACAGGGCACGATCCTCCTATGGCAAAGCCACGTGCAAGTCCCAGCACAATTATAGCCAAAGGCTATACAGTGTCCCGACTAACGAGTTTTTGGAGATATGAGCCGTCTCTCGGCCGATTTTTTGCTTTGAGTTGCGAGCTAAAATTCGGGTTACGAGCCAGCTTCAGATACCCCACCGCTAGTTGGCGCAGCAAACGTCACAGTGAATGCCACAACGTCAGCCCAGCATCACGTGTCTCACTCGTTCACTTTTTGATTTGACATACGAGTAAGTTGAGTTACAGGCTCCATCACAGAATGAATTAAACTCATAAGTCAAAGCCCCACTGTAGTTGTAAACTTGAACCTATGGTCTGAACCTGTGGTCCCATATGGCTGAGTGATGTGGACTTGTTAGAGTTCAGGTGCATGTAATTTAGTAGATTCGAAACCCAGGAGAACATTGTAAACATCTTGACCACGCCCTTACTTTGCCTCATGGAATCTGGCTATAAAATAGTCTCGGCTTGCAGTCTGTGGCGCTGTCGCTCCATCAGAGAGGGCAGCATCCCACCGAGCCCCCGCTTTATTCTCTTGTCTGTCTTTTCTAAATCCTTCACCACCCCTTCTCAGCATCATCCATAGCTGTGCCAGCTTGGCACAATAGTCAATAAAGGACAAAACTTAATATTGTTGATAAATTATTTGTTAGCGTACTAGAGGAAATAAGTGAGGGAGATGGGAAGTATTGATAAAAGAATATGATGGATGGATGAGTATATTGACAACCTATTGGTTATGGTATTGATGAAAAGGTGGGCTATGACCATAGACGCGAATGGCTAATACAGGGTGAAAGACAAAATCATTGGAAGAAAATATTTCAAAAAATTTAAACTTTTAGTATATTGGAAGGATGGTCAAAGTGGATAATAAAATTACCAAAAGTGAAGATAACAGTAGTGTT
Organism: Myotis davidii; assembly: GCF_000327345.1. NCBI lineage: Eukaryota > Metazoa > Chordata > Mammalia > Chiroptera > Vespertilionidae > Myotis > Myotis davidii. Next base: position 424,033 of record NW_006294344.1, on the reverse strand, counting down.
GGAGAGATTGAGAGTGATCCATGTATCTTTAGGGAATAAAACAGAGTGTCCCAGGGGGATCAGAAGGCCAGAACAGAGTGAAGTAGCATCTGGTATAAACTGATAAAGTGCACATCAAACCTCAAGAATTGTAAGGAGGAAAAAAGAAAATGTCCTGGAACTAGGCATGAGGGATAGGAAGGTAACCTGCCCCACCTTCAGGCCAAATGAGAGAGATATTTTTAAAAATGTAATAACTTGACCAAGTTTACAAGTGGCAGAGCTAGACTCACACTCAGATCTTCCTTCTGGATAATGTGTACTCTTTTCACTCTCTCTTCCTTTGCAATGCAAAAAATTAAAGAAGGCTCGTGGCTCAAACCTACCATGAACAAGGCTGAAAAGTGTAATGTCATGTGGGACTGAGAAAATGAAATGAGTTTTCTAGTATCTCACCAATCTGCCACAGATAGATATTATTTACAATCTTATGAAAAAAAGTGCTTCTGGGACAGGAAAGTGTGAAAAGGAAATTATGAAACTACATACAGATTTGTTGAGGAAAAAATAAGGAGAAGTATCTAAATATATGTGCGAGCCAGGCAGGAAAATGTCAGATGAGTTCAATGATAAAAGCAGCAACTCATAGGTCAAGAAATCTTGAGTAACTTCAGTTGTTTGAAATATCAAGTTACATTATTAATGCAGAAATAAGAAAACATCATAGAAAATTTTTAAAGCAATATAATATGCCATTGTAGAATATGCCCACATATAAAATTTTAAAAAGGATATTATATCTAGAACAAGGATTTATATAAGTCTCCCATACACAAGATTACTGTAGAAATTTGTTTTTCAGGAATTTGAAAACATTCAGAAAGATGTTGTACTTCATAAGATATTGAGAAATCCTAAAATGGATCCGAAATAAGGAAACTGAAAGGGAAAGCATTGTGTAGCAAATTACCTGCTTAAGTAAAGACTTAGCAGGGTAGCAGCGGCTAAACACCTGTCCATATGGAATAGGAAGAACAATTTGGAAAAGTGGCATATATAGGTTCAATGTTAGCTTTAGCTTTAATGCTTTGGGGAGTCTCTTAGAAGTTAGGCAATAAGGTATAAATGGTAACAGCAAATAGGATTTGTCTTCAATATCATTTTATGGGAAGATTTAATTTTTGGAAATCAGCCTAAATTAGTCATTCTGATTATTTCTTGCATAGTCAACTAAAACTAAAAATATTTGGAATATTCTTGGGTAGATTTTATATACCTAAAACTCAAGATAATTTAGTCTAAGAAAATATTAGAAAAGTGAATAAGACATTTCTATGCAATGCAACCATTAACAGTGATTTATTTGGTAAGTATTTGACCTGGAAAGAGGCTAACAATACATCTTAAGTAAAGTTTACAAGAAAGTATAGTATTCATTACATTATTTAATGAGTACTGGGCACTTGTTAAACAAAACAGAATCACTTGCTTATTATACTATTTTTAAAATAGGTATGCATTTTCATATGAAAGTTTCCAAAAGGGCTAGAAACAATCTCTACAGAGCAATATGTTTTAAAATACTGTATATTTTCTTTTATACTCACCGAGGGTATGTTTATTGATTTTAGAGAGAGAAGAAGGGAGGAAGGAAAGAGAGAAACCTTGATCAGTTGCCTCCTGAACTAGGATCAAACCTGCAACCTTTTGATGTACAGGATGATGTTCCAACCAATTGAGCCACCTGGCCAGGGTATTTTTAAGATATTTTCAAGTTTCAATTTCATTTTGCCTCTCTGGATATTAAAACTTTTTATAAATTAACTTTTTTTGGACAGTGAAAATAATGTAATAGAACAGGCTCATAAAAGAAATGAAACGTTATAGGGAGACTATTCAAAAAAATGACAAATACACTTATTTAGAACTTATTTTTTGAAAACTTATTTTTTTTACCATACACAAAGTGGACAGGGAAGATACACCATCTTCTTTCAGCCCGTGGTCCACAGTGACCAATAACTTGCCAAATTCCCACTTCCCAAGTCCCCAAAGCAGGTCCCCGATACTCTGATGCCTTGTTCAGAGAGATCTTTCAAATCTACAAGGAACATCAAATTAAATCATTCAATGTCACACCTCTTCCTAGAACCCTGAGGACTACAGATGCCTGGCATAACTCAGAGAGGGAGAACATAGCAACTGAAACTGAGGTATAGAGTAAAATAATGTGGCTGTGGAACCACAACCTTCATTTAGACATTAACATGAGTGGGGAGATAAGACAACTGGGGGCTAGCAATCTGAATCTGTGCCACTAACCAGTATTCTGCCGCACATTCTTGCTAGTATATCATTAAGCCCCATTCTCATTTGTGATGTTTGTCCAGCCTTGCAGAACCTGTTTATCTGAAGGCGCCATAAAAAGCCCCCACAAAATATTAACTGCCGGTGCCAGCTAGCCTGGGCAGTTGGTCGTAATCTCCCTTTCCCCCTTACCACCATCAGAGGGGCTGCAAAGCCGGTGAAAAGTCAGGAAACTTGGTCCATATTTGGGAGACAAAGAAACCAAGGGGATACATGGGGAAGACCCTCCGCATTCAGTGCTCAGGCTTTGGAAACTGACTCCCCTGAGTCACCGTACTAGTATATCTGCAAATAAAGGTTTTTTTCCTGAATCTTCCAAGTACCTGCTGTGTGTTTTCTGGTTGCCTGGTAATTTCTGCAACAAACGCACTATATAATTTTGTTAAAAAAATACTGAAGGATCCTAACCTTTTTGGTTTCTTTTTTTCAAATGTTGCAATTCATAGTAAAGATGCAAGAACAGTAGTGAACACCCATTTATCCTTCAAATAGATTTAGCAGTTGTTTACATTTTACCATGTATGTGTAATTCAATATATATTTTGAAAACATTCTCAAACCTTTTGAAAGTAAGTTGGAGGCATCATGTCACTCTTGCCCTAAATATTGCAAGGTGCTTCTCCTAACCAGAATATTATTCCGCCTACTTACATAACTACATATCTTGCACATAGCAATCATCTTACCTAGGGAAAAATAATGACACTTTCAAAATATAATTGGCCATACAAGCCATACTTAAATTTCACCTTTGTAAATTAAAAAAGTATTTTATATCTTTCTATTCTTTGCATGATTCAATCATGTTTCATTCATTGCATTTGGATGCTTCATCTCTTCAAACTCTTTGATAGAGACCAGTCCTTATGCCCTATTTTTATTGGCTGAATTTAACAAGAAGGGCTTATCTCGCTCCAAAGGGGACCTTTCCTTTTACTTTTTAAAAATTTTTGTTGTTCTTGTGGTTATTAATACTTACCCGAGGATATTTTTTCCATTGATTTTTAGAGAGAGTGAAATAGAGAGGGAAAGACAGAGAAAAACATCCTTCTGAGAGAAACACATTGATTGGTTGGCTCCTGCACTCACCCTGACCAGGACCCGGGTCAGGGAGAAACCTGTAACTGAGGCATATACCCTTGACCGGAATCCAACCCGGGACCCTTTGGTTTGCAGGCTGACACGCTATCCACTGAGAAACACTGGCTAGGGCTTTATCCCGTATTTTTAAAACAGTTTTAGATTTCCAAAAAAAACTTGAAGAAAATATAGAGTTTGAGTTATCATATATCTGAAACCCATTTTCTCTATTTAGACATTTCTATACGTACTAGAGGCCCAGTGCACAGACTCGCACACTGGTGGGATCCCTTGGCTTGGCCTGCGGACACCCCCCAAGGGGTCCCAGATTGCGAGAGGGAGAAGGCCAGGTTGAGGGACCCCACTGGTGCCAGGGTCCATCTCGTCCAATCCCAAACAGGACCGATCAGGCCACCCAGCTGGGGAGGAACCACAGGAGGTTGGCCAGTGGGGAAGGACTACAGGAGGGCTCTAGGGCATGTCTGGCTTGTCTCATCCAGTACTGATCGGGGGCCAGCCAGAGAGGGACCATACGAGGGCTCCAGGATGTGTCTGGCCTGTGTTGCCCAACCCTGATCTGCCGGACCCCAGCAGTAAGCTAACCTACCAGTTGGAGGATCTGCCCCCTGGTGGTCAATACACATCATAACAACTGGTAGAACGGTGGAACAAATGGTCAGACACTTAGCATATTAGACTTTCATTATGTAGGATGGTGCATTTGTTACAAATGATGGATTGATATTGATACATTATTAACTAAAGTCCATGTTTATTCAGATGTGCACTTTTTTTTAACCTACCCTTTCTATGTTCCAGAATCCCAACCAGGATACACTTAGGTATATTTTCATGGACTCCTCTTAGCTTTGAAAGCTTCACAGCCTTTCCTTTTTCTGATAACTTGAATAATTTTTAGGATTACTGGTTAGATAGTGATAGAATTTTCCTTGGTTGCAAATTATCTGATGATTTCTATTGGATTTTGTTGCTATATCTTCAAACTCAGATTCTTTTCTCAGCTGTGTGCAGTCTACTAATAAGTCCATCAAAGGGTTTCTTCAAAATTCTTAATTTCTGTTACAGTGCTTTTCATTTCTAGCATTTTTGTTTAGTTCTTTCTTTGTTAGGATTTCCTGCGCTCTGCTTATACTGCCCATCTGTTCTTGTCTGCTCTGTACTTTATCCATTAGACCCTTTAGCGGTTGCTTTAAATTCTGGTCTGATATTTCCAATTTCACTGCTGTATTAGATTCTGGTTCTGATGCTTGATCTATGTCTTCAAATTGTGGGGATTTCTCCCCTTTTATTTGGCCTTGTAATTGTTTCTTGACAGCCAGACATGATCTACTGTGTGGAAAGAACTGCTGTAAACATGCCTGTGGTATTGTGGTGCTGAGGTTGAGGGGATGGGACACATTCTATGATTTGGTCTCCGTGTTTTAGTGAGCCTGTGCCACCCGATGGAGAACTTCACAAGAGTTTCTTAATTTATTTCTCCCCCTTTAGTTAAGACAGGATGGCTGAATGGGCTGGAGTTGAGTACTTCCCTCCTGTCTGGTCAGTTAGGCTCTCCTTAGCTAGTTTCTCCTGAGGGCAGGTCTTGTTAAAAACAGAGTGCTCAGCCCTAGCTGGTTTTGCTCAGTGGATAGAGCATTGGCCTGCAGACTGAAAGGTCCTGGGTTCAATTCCGGTCAAGGGCACCTGCCTGGGTTTCTGAATCAATCCCCAGTAGGGGGCTTGCAGGAGGCAGCCAAATCAATGATTCTCATCATTGATGTTTCCTATCTCTCTCTCCCTCTCCCTTCCTCTATGAAATCGATAAAAATAGAACAGAATGCTTGGTGTGTTTCATAGTTGTTCTTCCTCCTCCCCTGCCGCATGTCCCGCTAGATCAGCGGTTCTCAACCTGTGGGTCGCGCCCCCTTTTGGGGGTCGAACAACCCTTTCACAGGGGTTGCCTAAGACCATCAGAAAACACATATATAATCACATATTGTTTTTGTGATTAACCACTATGCTTTAATTATGTTCCATTTGTAACAATGAAAATACATCCTGCATATCAGATATTTACATTACGATTCATAACAGTAGCAAAATTACAGTTATGAAGTAGCAATGAAAATAATTTTATGGTTGGGGGCCACCACAATATGAGGAACTGTATTAAAGGGTCGCAGCATTAGGAAGGTGGGGAACCACTGGCATAATGGCTCTTATGTCTACCCATCCCGGTTCTTTTATCCTGGTACATGTGACCCAGCCTGAGCTTCCCTCTCCCGCTCTAATAGTGGAGGGCAAAACTCAAATTACAACTAGACTTTCAATATTTTTTTCAGATCTCTTCTACCTAAATGCTCCTTCATATATGGTGATCTTTTTTTTTCCATTTATAGAAATGCACTTTTAAATTTCTTTTTTTTTTTTTGGTGTGTGTGTGTGTGTATGTGTGTGTGTGAATTGTAGATTTGGAGGTTTTGTACATTAAAATATTCAAAAACTGGGGATTTTGTTATTTATTTTGTTTTCCTGAATAAAAAGATTAGATCATTGAAAACCTGTGGTTCTTTTAAAATCATAGTTGTTCTGTACCCTTGGATGATCAGAGATTTTGAAACTGATTTGAGCTTTATAACAGGATTGTTTCAGAAGGTACTGACTACACTTTCTCTGGAGGTATTCAAGGAGCTACTTGACCCCCAGCTGGTGGAGATACTGTAGAAGAACCTGGAAAACCTCATGAGAATTAGAGAACTTGTGTTCTAAAGTCTCTTCCTGATCTATGTGCCTGTAAATTTACACATTGATTTTTGCTTATTGTAGTCATGAATGTCACTGGAATCAACCTTCACATCCATGTAATTTTCTTACACAAATAACTTGAGGTATGGTCAGGCAAAATATTGGCCCTTGCAATGAAATGACTGGCAATATCACTTAAACCAAATAAATAAACTCATTTTGAATATTTTAAATAATATTTATTTGCAAATCTGACTTTCTGATTTAAATTTATAACATTCTTGTTGATACAGTTATGATTGTTGTGGAATAGGAAAATTGATGGAAACTTAATCTGTGCAGGCACCTAACTTTCTACAAACAGAGCAGAGCTGGAAGATTAAAGGAACGGTAAGCTGACTTCTAAACAGTTGACTTTAGCCCTAACTATTGTGGCTCAGTGGATAGAGTGTCAGCCCGTGGACTGAAGGGTTCCAGGTTCAATTCCGGCCAAGGGCACATGCCCAGGTTGCGGGCTTGATTCCCAGTAGGGGGGCAGTGCAGGAGGCAGCCAACCAATGATTCTCTTTCATCATTAATGTTTCTATCTCTCTCTCCCTCTCCCTCTCCGAAATCAATAAAAGAAATATATTTAGACAGTTGACTTTGTTTTGTGAATTTGGGAATGAAATATTGCTGTGGAGGATGGAACATAAGTGTGATACAAAAGAAACAGGAGGAAGTGCAGGAGTCAGCCAATCAATGATTCTCTTTCATCATTAATGTTTCTATCTCTCTCGCCCTCTCCCTCTCTGAAATCAATAAAAGAAATATATTTAAACAGTTGACTTTGTTTTGTGAATTTAGGAATGAAATATTGCTGTGGAGGATGGAACATGAGTGTGATACAAAAGAAACTGTCAAAGATTTGTGTCTGGTCTGAGGTAATATATAACTTTTGTGATATAAAATTGATGTAAAAGGAGTTAGCTATCTGAAAGCATTAGAGCTCCAAAGTAGCAAAATTGGAAAGAACTTCAAGAAGCCAGTGAAGGGCTTTGAAAAGAAGTTGCTTTGAACTATGTGCACTTTTTTAAATGAAGAAATTCAGTTAC
>NW_006294344.1:414926-416251 GCF_000327345.1 Myotis davidii | reverse complement strand
AATCCAAAACCCAGGTATGTGCCTGACTGGGAATTGAACACACCACCTCCTAATGTACGGGAGTACACTCCAACTAAAGGAGCCACTACAGCCAGGGTGGGAGTGAGTATTTGAAAGTAGATGCCTGGGTTAATGGACACATGCCATCCATATAAATGATTATTCCCATTTCAATTAGCCTATGACACAGGATTAAAAATTGTAAGGCTGGATATGATTTTAACATCACAACCGGTTGGGAGTAAACAAAAATTCTCCATGGAACAAACTAGGGGTCGTAGCATGATTCTAGAAATAGCTTCTTGTTAAGTAAAAGTTTTTAAAACTGTAGGGTTGTAAAGATACTTCTGTAAGATTACTATATTTTAGTCAATTTTAAATCTTTACTATCCCTTGTGTTTATGAAAATATATTTCAGTTAAAAATTCATAGTGATGTGTTGACTTCTTTCAAGTATAATATTTTAAAGAAAGCAAGTTTTATGCAAATGAACATTACAATAGGCACATGGTTTATTTCAAGTAAAAACATAATCAAGCCGTAACCGGTTTGGCTCAATGGATAGAGCATCAGCCTGGGGACGCAAGGGTCCCAGGTTCGATTCCGGGTCAAGGGCATGTACCTTGGTTGTGGGCACGTCCTTAGGAGGGACTGTGCAGGAGGGAGCTGATAAATGTTTCTCTCTCATCGATGTTTCTAACTCTCTATCCCTCTTCCTTCCTCTCTGTAAAAAATCAATAAAATATATTTTTTAAAAAGTTAAAAAAATAAAATAAAGTAAAAATATAATCAATTCTAAAAATAAATTTGGAATTTTGCTTGGCTATTTTTGAGATCAGTGCTTTAGAAAATGTGTGCATCATTCACTTTTACTTTTATACTATAGTGTTACAATAAAAATTATAGAAAGTATGCTAAATATAATTGGTGATTTTTTCTATGGATTACTAGTGTTTTTAGGTTTCCTTTTCTAATTTTCTCATTTAATGGGCATAAGTATGTCTTTGTTTACTGGCTAATTGCATGTGATTACTTTATATCTGAAACAGGACACTGAAGTGCATGTTCCTTCGTGAATTATCCAACACTTGTTTTCATGCATATTTTTCAGGTCATAAAGATATAAAATATAATTTTTAGCTTAAACACTTCTTCCAGTACAGAATAAGCAAGGAAAATGAGATGCAGCTGTGAAAATGAAGACGCAGAAATCTTATGTAAAATGGGGTGGAGAGGTTGGAAGACAAAACTTTTCTTTATATGTCACTCAGCACACACTACTGACTCCACAAGAAGAGACTTGCCTTGCATCTCCGGCAGGAAGT
>NW_006294344.1:410763-414756 GCF_000327345.1 Myotis davidii | reverse complement strand
AATCCAATTCTTTGTTTTACCCAAATAAACCCACTTTTCTGGAGAAATACCTGGCTATTTGTTTAAAGTCAACAGGGCATTGGCCATGAGGTAGTATTAAAATACAAGATGTTTTGTTTGGAAGAGTCCTAAAACTATCCAAATTAAAATTGGATTTTAATAAATATAGATATGTCAAAGATGCAAGTGTTATATTTCAGATGTAATATACATGCATAAATGTTATAACATGGTCAGGTGTGTGTGTGTGTGTGTGTGTGTATGTGTGTAGAAGAATGCATGGGAACATATTATTGAACATTTATGTACCTTAGCATACTACATATTGTGAGCTACATATCTAGGTGAAAATTCTGTGACCACATTAAGAAGTAGTAGAAAAAACAAGTACTATTAATATTAATAAGGCACTTAATTGACCAACCTACCCAAAATATTATCATTTCAATTGCAAGCAATATAAAAATATTGATGCTAGTTTTCTTCCATACTAAGCCTTCAGTATTTGGTATGTATTTTACAATTACCACCCATTTCAATTCAGACCAGCCACATTTTACATTTTTAATAGCAATGTGTGGGAGTGTTTCTTATTGGCCAGCATGGCTCTATAGGAAGTAGGATAGGATGTTTCTCAACATTAACTGTAAAAATGGATGGAGCATGCCTGTGTTGACTGGCAGGCCCTGAGCGACAGATGAATGGTTACTCTGACACATGTTTCTGTGAAAGAGAGGGCTAAGGGACTGCCTGGCTTGAGAAACCAAACAGCTACATTCACCTGCCTCCTTAGGCTTTTATTGTAACAGCAGGTTGAACTAAAATTAACTTCTAGACACTACCAGCAGGGTAAGGATCCCTGAGAAGACACATGCATCTGCAGTGTCCTTTAAGCAAGGATGTCTAAAGACTAAACATAAAGATTCCAGTTGACACCTGGGGCTCAGACTTAGTTGGAAACAGAAACTTTGAATTTATAATAAACAAAACTCATAATCTCTCATTTATAAAATTATTTCAAATCATTGAAAGCTATTACAAATATAAAACTATAGTGAGTATAATAATATTCACTTAATATATACATTTGTATATCTGAAATATTTCTGTGATTTGCATCTGAAAAATACCTGAGTATTGAACCAAAAGAAATCATAAAACTTTGCCAAAATTTGATGTCTTTAAGCTTTAAACAAGAACACTTTACTTCAAAAGTTGATTTACATGTTAGCAACTATTTATAAGAGGAATTGAAAGAGAGGGCTAAGGGACTGCCTGGCTTGAGAAACCAAACAGCTACATTCACCTGCCTCCTTAGGCTTTTATTGTAACAGCAGGTTGAACTAAAATTAACTTCTAGACACTACCAGCAGGGTAAGCATCCTTGAGAAGACACATGCATCTGCAGTATCCTTTAAGCAAGGATGTCTAAAGACTAAACATAAAGATTCCAGTTGACACCTGGGGCTCAGACAGGATGTCTAAAGACTAAACATAAAGATTCCAGTAGACACCTGGGGGCTCAGACTTAGTTGGAAACAGAAACTTTGAATTTATAATAAACAAAACTCATAATCTCTCATTTATAAAATTATTTCAAATCATTGAAAGCTATTACAAATATAAAACTATAGTGAGTATAATAATATTCACTTAATATATACATTTGTATATCTGAAATATTTCTGTGATTTGCATCTGAAAAATACCTGAGTATTGAACCAAAAGAAATCATAAAACTTTGCCAAAATTTGATGTCTTTAAGCTTTAAACAAGAACACTTTACTTCAAAAGTTGATTTACATGTTAGCAACTACCTATTTATAAGAGGAATAAACTACCAAAAATATATCTGGCAAAATTATTCATTAGAAAGAGCTTGTAACAGTAAAATACATTTAAATAGATTCTAATATTATCTTCTCCTCTTACTTGCTAAGTGGCCTAGTGGAAGTTACTTAATCTCTCTGAACCTGAGTTTTCTCATCTCTAAAGTGATTGTACTGTCTTTTCAGATTGTGATAATTAAATATAATCAAAGACACCATTCTAATTTCTATATAACAGTGAGTTTGCTAACTGGCATATAATATTTAAGTGTCAAACAATAGCTCTTAATACATACTAGCGTTGCTATTTTCTGAAAATATTTCATTCAGTAGGCCTGCCTCATTTTGACATCTTGTAGTTTCAGAAACAGTCTGAAACATGTCAAACACAGATTTCTTAAGATTACGCAACAATGTTTGCTCTGAGCAAATTAAATGTCTATTTTTTGTGTGTAAAATATTTGTCAATTAAAGATAATTTAAAGCAATAGTGGGTGTCTTATAAAAATACATTTATAGAGATACGAAGATGGCGGCGATATAGGCAGACACGTCCCAGGTCGTGTCCCGGAGCAAATGGAGTGAGCAGCTGAAACTAATAGCACCCACCCCGAATTGGTGAAATTGCTCAGCTGGTGAGACAGTTTGCAGCCGGGAAGGGCAGAACTCCCTTGGAAAGGTAAAAAAAACCTGGGGATTTGGGCAGGAAAGTTTGCTGGTAAGTTCTCAGGCATCTGTTGCAGCTTGGGGAGTGAGGGCTGTCACTTGAGACAGAAGAAGCTTGATTGGCAGCAGACCCTACTAGAGTAGACGCAGAAGAAGCAAGGGAGATTGCAGAAGCTGAGGCGCGGTTATGGTGATGCAAGCAGGGAAGGGGCTTGCTGTCTCAATGGTATTCCTCTATCCTTTCTAGAATATTCATAGCATCAGTAGTAACTATCCCTCTTTCCTTGTTGACTTTGGTAAATTGTGTCTTTTTCTCATTTTTCTTAGTTAGCCTAACTATATAAGATTATCACTTTTATTTGCCTCTTGAAAGAACCAGCTTTTATGTAGTTTTGTTGATTCAATTGTTTTCCTGTTTTCAATTTTATTGAGTTCTTCTCTTTTACATATTTATTTCTGTAGCCAGCCAGTGTGGCTCAGTAGTCGAGCATTTACCTATGAACCAGGAGGTCACGGTTTGATTTCTGGTCAGGCCATATGCCCTGGTTGTCGGCTCGATTCCCAGTGTGGGTGTGCAGGAGGCAGCCGATCAAGGATTCTTGTTCATTATTGATGTTTCTCTCTCTCTCTCCCTCTTCCTTCCTCTTTGAAATTAATAAAAATATATTTTAAAAAATATTTTTGCTTCTTTAAGTGTAATTCACTCTTCTTACTCTTCACAAAATGAAAGCTTGGATCATTTGCTTTTTATCTTTCTTCTTTTCTAATGTATGTGTTTAATGTTATAAATTTTCTTCTACTCACTGCTTTCACTTGCACAGATTTTGATAACTTGTATTTTAATGCCATTCAAAATATTTATTAATGTTAGCATGGTATATCTTTCTCCATCACTTTACTTTTATCCTATCTATATCTATATTTAAAGTGAATTCTTATAGATAATGTAGTTAGGTTTTGTTTTTTAATCCACTGTGAAAAATCTTTGTCTTTAAATTGTTCTATGCAGATCATTCACATTTAATATAGTGTTGACATAGATAGCTGGATTAATATCCACATGTTCACAATAGTATCCTATTCATTACACTTTCCTTTATTTCTTTCTCATCCTCTCTTTTTTCTGCTTCCTCTAGTTAATTGTTCACTTTATATGATTCCATATCCTCTCCTCTCTTAGCTTATTAATTCTATTTCTTTATTTAAAGACCTCATTTTTAGAGTAGTTTTAGGTTGTATTCGAATAATCTCTTAATTATGGATCTAACTGCATTTCTTCTCTTCAACAATGATCTTATAGCAATTTGGGGAGTACCTTTCCACTCTTGCTTCTATAATTAGGCCCAGTTTCACATGGCAACTGCTCACTGAATCAATTATAAGCTGATTGCATTGGAGACTAAACATGCAGACTCATCTGTAGCCATGAGAGGAAACATATTTTCTGATCATTGTGACAATCATGTCCTTTTTTTTTTTTTTTTTTTTTTACACTTTT
>NW_006294344.1:408805-410680 GCF_000327345.1 Myotis davidii | reverse complement strand
GTAAAGAGAAAAAAAAGAATCTCCAAGAGATGTGAGACCCACTAGTTAAATATAAACTATGTAGTCACTCCACTCCCAGAAGAAAATCCACTGTTGTAAAAAGTCTTTAATTTAAATGCACATAGATAGTGCGTTGTGGTTTCTAACCTACACTTCCGGTATATTAGTACACACTCTGCTTTTACCTATTCTTTCAAGTTTGTCTTTATTTTACTTTACTGACTATGTCAATTAAACCATTGTTAATTCATGAAAATTTCTTTTTTAAAAAATATGTTTTATTGATTTTTTTACAGAGAGGAAGGGAGAGAGATAGAGAGTTAGAAACATCGATGAGAGAGAAACATCGATCAGCTGCCTCCTGCACATCTCCTACTGGGGATGTGCCCGCAACCCAGGTACATGCCCTTGACCGGAATCGAACCTGGGACCCTTCAGTCCGCAGGCCGACGCTCCATCCACTGAGCCAAACCGGCTTTGGCAATTTATGAAAAATTAAATATGTAATATACACCCAAAATTATGAGATGTGGGTCTGTAAATATATGTTGCATATTGGAAAAGCAGTGTCTGGAAATGTGATAACCATGTCACTGTCGTGTTTGTTTAATAAAAACACTGTTTTCTCATCATCACCTGCTTTTGAAGATAGATGCCCCATAAATATTTACCCCTGAAAGTTAATGCAGATCCCTTTATTCCATCAGAAGCTGACCCAGCTGTGCTCATTTATGTCATGGTTTCACACAAACTGGGAGAGCCTTTCAGCTGTCCTGTGTCATAAAGTGTAACTGTGAACTATGAAAACTCTTCCTGGTATATGTGGGCTGTTAGAGTATAATCATTTTATTTAGGAGATTTTAATAGCATTCCATAATTATTCAGTTGTGATTTTTTATAAGAAAATAAATGAGAGAAATCTTGGTAGTGTTGGTGGTGGACAGTCAAATTGTGGACTTTCCTGCTTTTGCCAGACCTAAGCTCGAGTCACTGGGCTTCTGAACTAATGAATAGAATCAAATCACATTATTTGATTCTCAATGTGATTTGTTTTCTACTGACTAGAATAGGGTTAAATTTTTTTACCTTTTTTTTACTAAATAGGCAATTATAAGTTTTAAAAATCTTGTTATTGGTTATCCAGTCAGGGGAACTCTATATTTAATGCACTAAAGGTTACGCTCATTTGAGGAGCTTGAAAGTTTTGCATCACTGTGTGTTGCAGAAATAGTGTTAAAAGGCTGTATCCTAATCAGATGTGTTTAAAGGGGCTTGTGAAGTCAGGATCTACTGCAGAGGACCATGTGACAGTTACAAGGAATCACTTCTGCCACTTTGAGTTTCTGAGTGAGTGACTGTGTAAATAAGCTGGCTCTTCCCCGATGGTTCATATAATTCAATGCCAGCAGAAACTGCTGAACAAATTAAGAGATACGAGCTTATATCAAGAGACGATATTGATTTAGAAATTCATGAGGCTCTCATTTCTTCAGAGTGCATCAGTAGCTTTGTACACAGAATATCATGTGTCTCTGTCTCCTCTGAATTTTAATAGTTCAATATTTAATAGAAGTTGTATCAAATTGTCTATGTGATGGTAGGATCCTACTTTATTAAGGATCACAATTTCAAGTGTTAATTACTACAGTGATATAATGATTGTTTTATCTAGATGATATGGAATCCAATTATTAACCCACATCCACATGTGATAACATTTAATACCTATGACATACATACACACACACGGGCATGAACACATGTCTTTTGTTACCTTGAAATCAAGTGTTTGCCTGAGTAGAATGTCTGCTCTTGGTTTAAAGTGTCAATTAGGTGTTTACCTTTTTATTGTGATACTAGAGGCCTGGTGCGCGG
>NW_006294344.1:407552-408701 GCF_000327345.1 Myotis davidii | reverse complement strand
TTGTATTATCCAGTATACCAAATTTGTGCACATAGTGTTCGTGGTGTTATGGCACAAATCAGGCTGGCGGGGAGTGAAAAACCATAAGCACTCAGAGATTCAGAAAAGAGCTGTCTTATTCGCACTGGTGCTGGCTCAGTGGAGTCCCCTCCAGAGGCTGAGCTCCCAACAAAGCGAGGTTTGGCATTTTATATTTTCCCAGGCTCTCTGTCTCCTGTATATGGCATATACATACATCCTAGGCATTCTTTCTATGTTATATGGTAAGTTCTCAGGCATCTGTTGCAGCTTGGGGAGTGAGGGCTGTCACTTGAGACAGAAGAAGCTTGATTGGCAGCAGACCCTACTAGAGTAGACGCAGAAGAAGCAAGGGAGATTGCAGAAGCTGAGGCGCGGTTATGGTGATGCAAGCAGGGAAGGGGCTTGCTGTCTCAATGGTATTCCTCTATCCTTTCTAGAATGTTCATAGCATCAGTTGTAACCATCTCTCTTTCCTTGTTGACTTTGGTAAATCGTGTCTTTTTCTCATTTTTCTTAGTTAGCCTAACTATAAGATCATCACTTCTATTTATCTCTTGAAAGAACCAGCTTTTACGTAGTTTTGTTGATTATCTCAATTGTTTTCCCGTTTTCAATTTTATTGAGTTCTTCTCTTTTACAAATTTATTTCTGGAGCCAGCCAGCGTGGCTCAGTAGTCGAGCATTTACCTACCTATGAACCAGGAGGTCACGGTTTGATTTCTAGTCAGGACATATGCCCTGGTTGTCGGCTCAATTCCCAGTGTGGGTGTGCAGGAGGCAGCCGATCAAGGATTCTTGTTCATTACTGATGTTTCTATCTCCTTTTTCCTTCCTCTTTGGAATTAATAAAAATATATTTCAAAAAATATTTTTGATTCTTTAAGTGTAATTTACTCTTCTTACTCTTCATAAAATGAAAGCTTGGATCATTTGCTTTTTATCTTTCTTCTTTTCTAATGTATGTGTTTAATGTTATAAATTTTCTTCTACTCACTGCTTTCACTTGCACAGATTTTGATAACTTGTATTTTAATGCCATTCAAAATATTTATTAATGTTAGCATGGTATATCTTTCTCCATCACTTTACTTTTATCCTATCTATATCTATATTTAAAGTGGATTCTTA
>NW_006294344.1:396948-405345 GCF_000327345.1 Myotis davidii | reverse complement strand
CCCAATCCCACACTGCTCTGCCCAGCCCTTGGTTCTCATAACAGGAAGGGGAGTCCCCATAACAACTGGCTGTGAAAACCAGGGGGCTTGTGTCTGAGTGAGATGGAGGGCTACTGGAGACCCAGGCACTGCAGGTCTTAAAGGGCCCACATACAGACTCACTTGCTGTAGGCTCCTGTGCAGAGGCGGCAGCATCGTGTCAGGGACATAGGGGACTAAACTGACTAGCTTCAGGGCAAGAGATGAAAGTGGTGGCAGGCACTATTGTTTCTTTGTTAAACCACACCCACCTAGCCAGCCCAGGTGCCCAATCTGAGCTCTCCATTAGCCTGGCTAACACTAATGCCAGCACCATCTGAACTTGGTGTGCCATGTACCTCTTGCCAAGATACTCCAAGCCTGGCATAAGTGGTGAGTAGTTTCAACTTACATTTTAAGCTCCACCAAGTAGCCCCACACCCAGCATAAGCAGTGGCCAGTCTTGGCTGGGCATGTAGCCTCAATTAAGTGGCCACAAAGTGGGCACAGATGGCAGGTAGCCTCAGCTCACATTGTGGTGCCCACCAAACGGTCCCAAGCCTGGTACTAGTGGCAGCCAGCCTTGGTTCACTGAATAGGCACCAAGCCTACCACAAGCAGCTACCAACTGCAGGTCACTGTAGCACCTACCAGACAACCTTAAGATGGGCACAAGTGAAGGCTGACCTTGATCTGCACTGTAGCCCCTCTAAAGAGGCTTCAGACCAGACCAGAGCACCCCCTCCCCAACCTGCTCCACAAACCACATATCCAGAGGGCAGACTTGGCTGGCACTACAGCCCCACTAAAGCAACTTCCTCTCATCCGAGGTGGTCATAGCCAGCCCTCATAGCCGGTCAGCCTGAGGGTCAATCCCACCCACTGATGTGTCAACAGCAATCATGGCTCAACCATAACAGGATGGTATACACAACCTACACAGGGGGCGAGGGGTGGGCACAGTTTGGGTGATTAGAAAGACTGTGCCACTGGGCCCCACAAGACACGTACCACATAAGGCCACTCTGCCAAGTCCCGGAGGTATAGCAGGTCTACCTAAAACAGGAATAAATAGGGAGTCACGCTAAAGGAGACAAAGGAACATGCTCCAAAATGAAAGGCCAGGACAAAACCTCAAGAAAAAGAAACAAAATGGAGACAAACAATCTATTAGATGCACCCCCAGAGGAGCAAGTGTCTCCCAGTCCCACACTGCTCTGCCCAGCCCTTGGTTCTCATAACAGGAAGGGGAGTCCCCATAACAACTGGCTGTGAAAACCAGGGGGCTTGTGTCCGAGTGAGATGGAGGGCTACTGGAGACCCAGGCACTGCAGGTCTTAAAGGGCCTACATACAGACTCACTTGCTGTAGGCTCCTGTGCAGAGGCGGCAGCATCGTGTCAGGGACATAGGGGACTAAACTGACTGATTATAAGAATGAAATAGACCAATTAAAAACTAGTAAGACCTGAAACCATAAAACTCTGACATCGCTCTCAGCAAAGGAAACCATAAAACAGAAATACAACCTACTTAACTGGAGAACATAGTCACCAGTGATATACCTGATAAGAAGTTAACACCCAAAATTTATAAAGAACTCATACAACCCAACACCAAAACAAACAATCCAAATAAAAAATGGTCAGAGGAACTGAATAGACACTTCTCCAAAGAGGACAGATAGATGGCCAATAAACATATTAAAAGATGCTCAATATCTTTAATCATCAGAAAAATAGAAATTAAATCTACAATGAGATATCACCTGAGACTATAAGAATAGCTAATAATTGGGTGTTTAAATGAGCCCTCAGGATATTAAAACTTTAGCATCTAAATATAGATGCTAAAAACATATTATAAAATAAAAAGATAAAAATCAAACATAAGGCTTTTAAAGGTAGTAAGTAAATTGGGAAGGAGTAAATATAAATAAACTATAATCACTAAAATAAAGCATAATATAGTTTATAAATAAATTTTGTGATCATAAAATGATGCATGAAGACTTTAATTATCATAGCAACAAAGATGGCTTGATGACTAGGATCATGTATTTTAGGTCCAAAAAAACCTAAAAAGAGACAATATTTCTAAACTTTGTATTTATTTTGCTGAATAATTATATGAAGGAATTTATTCATGTCATCTAATTATATAATTTATTACCATGCTTGTTTATAATGGTTTCTCTATTTGCCTTTAAAGTATCTATAGGGTCTGTGGTGATGTCCTTTTTCTCATCCATTTTATTATTTTACTAGAGATGTGGTGCACTGATTCATGCACAGGTGGGGTCCTTTGGCCTGGCCTCCAGGGATCGGGCCAAAACTGACTCTCTGACACCCCCCAAGGGGTCCTGGATTGTGAGAGGACAATTCTCGGGTGACACACCTTAGAATTTGGCTTCCTCCTCGATGGTTCCAGGTACGTCACCAGAGAACTGCAGCTTCCAAGTCACCACAGCTTGGCAGCTCCTGTGCTGAGTGTATGCCCCCTGGTGGTCATTGTGTGTTATAGGTACCATTTGGATGGTCTGACAATCAGTCATCTAGGCTTATATATATAGAGATATTCCTTTTCAGGATTATTCTATCTAGATTTTTATAAATTTTCTTGAAGCTTTCAAAGGATGAAATTATAGCTTTATTTTTTCTATTATTTGTGTTTTCTAATTCATTAATTTCTACATTAATTGTTATTTCCATTTTTACTTGCTTTGCAATTAGTCTTCTTTTCTTTGATATTTAAAGGTGATATTTAGACAATGGATTTAATTATCTTTTTTTCTATTATGAGTATGAAACCATACATTTCCCTCTTAGAACCATCATTTATTATTTAACTAGAGGCCCGGGGCACAAAAATTTGTGCACTTGGGAGGGGGGTCCCTCAGCCCGGCCTGCGCCCTCTCACAGTCTGGGAGCTCTCAGGGATGTCTGACTGCCAGTTTAGGCCTGCTCCCCGTGGAGGTGGGAGAGGCTCCTGCCACTGCTGCTGCCCTCACCAGCCTGGCTTCTGGCTCAGCAGCGCTCCCCCTGTGGGAGTGCACTGACCCTCAGGAGGCAGCTCCTGCATTGAGCGTCTGCCTCCTGGTGGTCAGTGTGGGTCATAGTGACAGGTCGTTCTGCTGTTTGGTCGATTTGCATATTAGCCTTTTATTATATAGGATAATTCTCACATGAGGATATGTTTGTTTTTTTAATCAGTTTTAGAGAAAAAAAGCATTGATGTGAGAGAGAAACATTGATTGGTTTGCCTTCCATATGCATACAGATGATGCTCCAACCAGCAGAAAGAAACATTGATTGGTTGCCTTCCATATGCATACAGATGATGCTCGAACCAGCAGAGCCACCAAGCTAGGGCTCAATCTACATTTTATTATGTATTTTAATATAATCAGTTGTCTCATAATATTTTTCCAATCATGCACATTATTTATAGATGATTAATCAAATTGCTGTCAATCATTGAGGGAAGGAAGTTGAAAACTTCAAAATTGGACTATGGATTTCTCAATTAATCCAGTCAGTTTTACCAGTTTTGCTTCACATATTTTAAAGCTCTGTTATTATGGGGCAGATAGTTTGGGGAAACATAATTTAAAACAAAACCTTCTGAAAATCTAGCAAACCCCTTCACAAAAGTTGAAGCAAAAGGAAGCACTTTTATTATTGAATACGCATTAATCCTGTAATGACCATTATAGGCACTCCACAGAAGAGATTGTAAGGACAGAAAGGAATTCACCCTTTTATATGGTCAAACAGATACAACCCATACCATACATGTGTAGATAAAGGCTAACACAAGAAAGGGGATTTGATAGCACCATTTCTCACACACAGCACATGCTACACTCATTTGTGTTTACTTATTGCTTTATCTAAAGAAAAATGAATTTCTCCTTTTTCTATAACAGGCCACCGGCTTCTAACTCGGAGCCACTGAAATTAGGCTCTTATTCTCCCAAAGAGACTGTGAGATAGAGGCACTATCTTCCTGTATGGTTATATCATCAGATGGCTCTCAGGTCCTTGAGGAAACGATTCCTTGTTTTAAAATTGTCAAGATGTTTTTTTACTTTTTTAAAGAATTTCATACCACTCAAAAGGGCAGAGAAAAAAATTCACAATTACCAAGTTTTCTGAAGTAAATGCTCTAAGAGAAGGGAAGTCTATTCTCTATTAACTAGAGAAATGGTTATATATATATTACCATTTTTTTTTATTGATTAAGGTATTACATATGTGCCCTTATCCCCTCATTGCCCCCCACTCCCCCTCATGCCCGCACCCCCTTAGTGTCTGTGTCCATTGGTTATGCTTATATGCATGCACACAAGTCCTCTCCCCACCTTCCCTCTGAGGTTTGAGGGTTTGATCCATGCTTCTCTGTCTCTGGATCTGTTTCTGTTCATCAGTTTTATTTATTTATTTAAATTTATTAGGGTGACATTGGTTAATAAAATGATGTCAGTTTCAAGTGTACAATTCTATGATACTTCATCTGTACATTGCACTGTGTGCCCACCACCCAAAGTCATATCTCTTTCATCACCATGCACTCCACACCCCTCTACCATTCACTGCCCTCCACCCCCTTTCCTACGGCTAACCACCATACTGTTGTCTTTGTCTATGAACTTTTATTTGTCTTGTTTGTTCATTAATTGTTTTCAGTTTTATGTGTTACATATGAGTATGGTGCTTGACTTTTTCTATCTGACTTATTTTCTATCTGACATTCTCAGGGTCCACTGATGTTGTAATATAATGTAGTTTTCACCTTTTCTTATGGCTGAATAGTATTCCATTTTGTATATGTTTTGTATCTTCTTTATCTAATTTATTGAGGGACATTCAGTTGTTTCCATGTCTTGGCCAGCATGAAAAATGCTCTTTCTTTGTTTTTAGTCTTACAATACACATTCAGTTTATGTCTTTTTAACTATAATTAATTGACACTTTAACATAATTAAATTACATGTATTTGTAGTATTCTTCAACTTGATTTTATTTTGACTTTATATTATTCCACCAGTTTTCCTATCTTTTGTGTGGTATAACCTTTTTCTACCCTTTACTTTTTTTATGATTTTGTTTGCCATCTTTGTTTAAACTAAATATGTATTATTTGTTAATACTACCTCCTATGTTGATTTTTTTTCCTGTTCTGTTCACTTTGATGTTAATCTCATCCAGTGATTAAAAATGTTTGTTATTTTAGTTTCAGTGCTAAGTTTTCCATTTGTTTCTTTTCACAGACCTTGAGTTTTCTACCTACTCATCCATTGTCCTTCTATTGTTTACTAAGCAGTTTTATTTAGCATGGCCATTTCCGTGTCCTTCTGTGCTAATTGAACTTTGTAGTTTGTGGATTTTCCCCCTACTGATTTGTATTCCCCTTGCCCATGGTTCAATTTTGCATATTGCTCCAGGGGGTAATAACTTTGCATTATATCCCAGACATCTTACCTGATATATTATAGAAACCCTGCTTCTGTCTGATTCTTCTGGCAGCAACTCTTCGGGAGGTCACCTGGGACTCCTGTGGGCTTGTGTTTTTTGTTTTGTTTTTGTTGTTAGGTTCCATTTCAATTTGCCCACAATCCTGCAGTGAATCCCATAGTCCCAGGGTACATGTTTTTGCCCCCAAGGAAGTGCTCTTTGGGGTTTCAACAAAAGACAGGAAGTACTTCTTCAACTATGTTTATTTGAAGAGACTGGAATCTGCCTTCCCTGTGGAAGAGAGAAATTTAAATCTCTGCTCAACTCTTCCACCCTTCCATGTGTTGATTTTTCTTGAACTTTTTACAGTCTTACCTGCATATGGGTCAGCAGTTAGTCAATATTTGGTCAAAGTGTTTTGCACAGCTCTGAAGGTTCCCTCCACTATGGCTCCGTCCTTTTCCTGATGTATCCAGTCACAGTATCCAACCACTTAGGCAGCTCCAGTCTCCTCTGATTGAAGAGGCCAAACAGACTGTAGTTCTTGATTTGAACCCTGTAGATAGAGTACTTATAGACATTATGGTTACCTCAGTAGAAAACCCATATAAATTTGGCTCTCAAGAGAGTGGTTCCTTTTCCACAAGGGTCTGATCCCATCTAGTGTTTGCCTGCTTTTGTTTGCTCTTCAGTGACTTCATATTGAGTTTTCAAGTATTCAGATACCAAATGATCATCTATTATTCTGGTAAACGATAGGCTACCATTAACAGAACTAATAAGGCATTCATTTTTACCTTTGTATGTAAATCCATTTTATTTTTTAAAATTTGGAACATAACATTCAATTCCAGAAATTATTTTCTTGTAAATTTTTTTGTAATTAATTTAGTTCTAATGAAGGAACTTAAAAATGGCTCAATCTGTGAAGCACTTTGGCCTCTTTAATAGAACTTGAATTTTTAGGATATTGTATCATCAATAGTCATATTTACACTCTATATAGGAATTTTAATGAGTTTTGTGATCACGAATTTCTAGTTATGACAAAAAAATAAATAAAAAAATGTTTCCTCTTTTAACGAGTAACCAGGGAAGCAGATTTTTTGTTTCCATCAGCAGTTTGGTCTCAACAACAGCTTTAAAGGTTCAGGTTCACTTTGAGTTCAAGCAGATAAACAGCCCAAACTATTGTTCTGCTCGGATATAATTAAACTCCTTGTGAGATCATGTTATTTTACTCCAGAAAAATGTTATTTAAGGAGATGAGAGTCTATCAGAATACAAACAATGACAATAGAAAAATAAACTGGAAGTGTCAATGTAATGCCCAGAAACTAACAGGTTATTGACCCATGTACATGCATTTTCATAGGAGGAGGCAAAGACCTACCATTGATAAAATAACTCCTTAGTAGGGAAGTTTCTTAACTAACAGGAACATTGAAAAGGAATAGAAAAATTGAGAGTTTTATATTTGGTCATGGTATATATTTAATCTAGAGTTTTAGTAAATCTTCAGTTTCATTTCAGAGAACTCTTTAATTTCTTCTACCTATAATATGATGCCACATTGTGAAGTATGGTAGCAACCATCTCAGGTGGAAATTATAGTTTAACTTTAACCCTGCTGTTTGGCTTATGTACCTATTTGCTTTGTTTAACAATGGACAGGTGTTGTGCCCAGATTTCAAGATCCCCAAAAGCCCACCAGGGAGCCAGCTGAGTCCAGTGCCAAAGCAAAGAGTCTTTATTCGAGTTAGTTCGGCTCCCTGACCACACTCACCCATACAACGGCAACCCGGCAACCCAAGTGGCAGAGAGAGAGAACTCTGTGTGGAGAGGGGTTTTATAGGGGGTTGGAGTAAGGGGAGGAGAAAGGACTGTGGGCCCTGCTGATTGGCCAGGTGCAAGTCGGTGTCTTGTTATACAAGATGTGGTCATCACTTCCCTTGATTGTCATTGGTTACTTTAAAGAGGTCCTGGGTGTGGCTAGCAGAGGCTTGGGCTTCTCGGAAGAAGCTCCTTGCCAAGCACATGGCTGCCCAAAAATGGAGGCTCCAGGGTAAGATCGAGGGCATAGCCCTCACCCTGGGGCAAGATGGAGGGCGTAGCCCTTGCCCTTTCACAGGTTATTTTGATTTTCTGAATTATATAAATTATCCCACTCTATTAAATGCCTTATTGCTTGTAATGTGAATATCCCATGGGTTGTGGTCATACTGGTCTTAGAAAGCACATTTTCCTTTAAAAGGGAAGGACAGCACAGTTATCACAAGGTCAGAGGGCTCTAGACCCAAGGACTCTAGACCCAAAACTGTAATTTAGATAACATGCCTAAGTTTAACCCAGGTTACCCAAGGACTCTAGGTAACACGCTGCTTCTGCTTCTGTAAACTGCTTTTTTGCAAACTAGTTTCCTCATTCCAAACTCTGGGATGTAATCAATACCTTTGTGATTTTTTGCCTATATAACCCTGGAGCTGCGACCATCTTGTTACTACAAGATTTGGGAAAGCAAGATGCCCCCTCATAGTCCCGGATTGCAATAAATGTGACTCTTTAATTGGACTTCTTGAGGCGTCCTTCTGTGATTCGCGGGATACATTACAACAATTGTTCTGGATATAGATGATATCATCGCCTTCTCAGCATGCTTACAAGAGGGAGAGTGAAAGTAAAGTAGTGTAGCAAGTGTGATATTTCAATTATTTAACAACCTCACCAGTTAGACACTGGTTCATAACCCTGCTATAAATCCTGGACCACACCATCTCCCAGGTATCTAAGATGGATGCAGTAGTGACACTGATACGGAATTTTTGGACTGGAACCTGGATTCTTTGTCTGTCAGAGTCAAAGAATGAATCCACAGACAGAGGGTGTATAGCAAAGGTGGAGATTTATTGAAGAACAAGTACAGA
>NW_006294344.1:394022-396832 GCF_000327345.1 Myotis davidii | reverse complement strand
AAAGAGTCCCACCAACTTTCTGTTTCCATGGTTTATAAAGGCTGCTGCCCCTGTGCCCCAAAATCCCCATATTCCTTTTCAAATTGGTTACTATAGTAAATCCTGAGCCCCTCCCCCTCATTGTCCTTCAATTCCCTCTGGGCTTTCTTCCTCCTTCTTTATTTTGAAAATACAGACCTTTTTTGGCTACTTCCAGTTCCCTTGTCTTATGGAAATGTATCTGTTGCTGCTCCCTTGTCTTAATGGAAATATAGCTGCACCTGGCTTCCTTGTGTTATGGAAATGTATCTTCTCCCTGTCTGTAGCCCTGTGTTTTTCCATGGACCCCAATTCTAAAATTTCCCTAAGCCTGCCTATGTTCCCCTAAAATTCCTGTTTCAACACTTCACACTTCCCTTTTCCAGTTATAGTGAGATTAATGGGTAATGATTGTGTTCCCTTTTTTCCCTGTCCCCAGTTCTCCACAGGTCCAGATCACCCAGTTTTGGACTACTCTAGCTTTGAACTTAAAGCAGGGGTAGGGAACCTCTTTTCTGCCAAGGGCCATTTGGATATTTATAACATCATTCAAGGTCTATACAAAATGATCAACTTAAAAAGCAGCCTACTATACTTGGTGAAACATTTAATTAACTCACCCCTAATGCCTTGGCAGGGCCAGACCAAATGATTTATAAAGCTGGTGTGCCAGACATTTCCCACCCCTGCCTTAAAGAGTTACCTCTATGTTCCTCTTTTCTCAAACTATTTCTCTTCCCTAATAATGACCTGAGTGAGGTTTTAATTCAGGACAACTCCTAAGACACTAAGAGTCCATGAACCAGACCTCTTTTCTCTGCTACCTATGATAAAAGATGACATAGCAAAGGCCTGACTGTCCTCTCTCCTTTTTCCGTAATTCCTAGTTCACCAAGAACAAAACACAAATAAATATCTCAATTTTTTTGTGTCATTTATTGTATTAGTAAACTTTATCTTCCTAGATCAGCGGTTCTCAACTTGTGGGTCGTGACCCCTCTGGGGTCGAATGACCCTTTCACAGGGGTCGCCTAAGACCATCAAAGAACACATATATAATTACATATTGTTTTTGTGATTAATCACTATGCTTTAATTATGTTCAATTTGTAACAATGAAATTGGGGGTCACCACAACATGAGGAACTGTATTAAAGAGTCGCGGCATTAGGAAGGTTGAGAACCACTGAGAAGTCCTAATATGGCTTCTTCACATCTCTGGGTTTTCTATACTATTCAGGGATAGGGAAAAATAGGAACAGCATCACACATTTGTAAAGCTGGATTAGATCTCTCAGCTTTGCTTAATTTAAGACAGAGCCATGTCTTCATCCTTGTATACTTCAGGTATTATCATAAAAACAAATTAATACAATACAATGTTTTTCTAACAGAATGCATATTCTAGAATTGAATGCATTATTGATTCCTTGCCAAAAGGAGAGAGAGGTTGAACTGCCCTTGTGTAAGAAGAATTGCACTTTGAAGTCGGGCTGTCAGTTCACAGCATGCAGCAAATGTTTCAAAACACAAGCTGCTGTTCAGCTACAAGAAGCATGAGAATGTGAAAACTATAAATTCCATGTTTTTCCCTTCTTTCATTTCTTCAGTGGACATTTATAGAGTAACTCCATGTTTCTTAAGTTTTGACATGGCAGTCAAGAAAACAGGCCAAGTTGATGCAGCAGTTATAATCATGATAAACTGACATATCTTGGTTTGATTCTTCTTATTGACAAGAAACAAACATCAAGAACACACAGGATAAACAATCCACAAAAGTTAACCACAGATTGTTAAATCCAGGATCACTGATTGCACAGTTCTTAAGTTTCTTCTTACTCTGTCATTCAAAAAATCATGTGATGTTGATGAACATGGCTTTCCATCTTTTTTAAATAATTCAAATTGAATTATACTACATTTCCACTAATTTTATTTCCCTTCATTCCCCCCTCCCTTTCTTTTCCCATCAAATTTTGTTGTTCTCCTATATATAAATGAAATACATTGTTTTGCTCTGTTCTTGTTGTATCTTGTCAGTAATCAATAATATGTAAGTGAAGGTAAACAATCACTTACCTGCTATCAATGAAAGCATAAAAGGGTGATCACTTCAGGAAGATGATTTGATATTTTTTTTTTATTGAGAGCTTGAAAAAATGTAGCTTCCATTATCCAAGTAACTTTTCTCATGAGAACTTATCTTGTATCAACATTAGACATATTTAGGATGTTTCATGTATTCAAATTTTGAGAAAGGAAAATGTTAATGTATAACATAACTGTTCAAGTCCTGCTTTTATAGACTATCTCATGCACTAAGACATTATCATGTAATATTAAGTAATAAGGTGTGATCTAAAACTGCATAGATCATGATACAAATATTAGATAATATATTTTAATAGCTTCAAATGTATATGATGAGATTGCTTTTCTTTTGGTAGTAGGAAACTAACTGAATTTTACTTTTAATTTTTTGTGTGTAGATAAACCTAGGCCAGTGATGGCAAACCTATAACATGCATGTCAGAGGTGACACATGAAGTCATTTTTTTGGTTGATTTTTCTTTGTTAAATGGAATTTAAATATCCTATCTAATAAAAGACAAACATGGTAATTAGCCATACATCCGCTACCCTTCCCATTAGCGAATCAGGGTGATATGCAAATTAACTGCCAGCCAAGATGGAGGCCGGCAGCCAGGCAGCTTGAAGCTAACATGAGGCTTGCTTGCTTCAGTGATGGAGGAAACCAACGTTCCCCGCCTGCCTTGCCAGCCTCTGAG
>NW_006294344.1:390764-393224 GCF_000327345.1 Myotis davidii | reverse complement strand
CTTTTTTCTTTTTTTTTTAATATATTTTATTGATTTTTCACAGAGAGGAAGGGAGAGGAATAGAGAATTAGAAACATCAATGAGAGAGAAACATCAACCAGCTGCCTCCTGCACACCCCCCACTGGGGATGTGCCCGCAACCAAGGCACATGCCCCTGACCGGAATCGAACCTGGGACCCTTCAGTCTGCAAGCCGACGCTGTATCCACTGAGCCAAACCGGTTTGGCGACCTAGGCAATATTTATTTTCAAATCTTCTAATCTAAAATTGTTATGAACATTAAAATAAGTATACTGTCTCTACTATATCATTATCAGGATATTCTCTAACTCATGAGATAGCACCTTCTTAACCAATGCAGGGGCTAGTAGCCAAGTTCACCGGATGTTAAAGGTAACACATATGCCCTGACATTGGAACAGCACCATGCTCTTGTAAAAATTTTACAAAAATTCAAGTCAATGTCTTTGTTAACATCAAGAGTTTCTAAATGAAGTTCCTTTGAAGACTCCCAGGAACCCACTAAAATTGGCCACTTGGCATAATTTTGTACTCTGTCAGCACATTAAGTTCCTAGCACATTTTTTAGTAGATGTGGCTACACTATACAGCTGTTATGGGTATTTCAGGAGCTGGGCAACATCCAATTCATAGTACTCTTCAAGTAAATGACTTACTAAGAGGCTGTAACAATAATAGCAGGTTTTTATAGCAGTGCCCCTTTCCCATAGATCCTAGAAAGAGCCTAGTTAATGTTATCAGGCCTCTGAGATGAGCAGATAGCAAGGATTATTTCATTTGCAAACAATAAAATTGTATCTAAAGAAGTAGCAATCATAATCAGAAAGTGATGGTAGAAGACAAACTAAATATCTCTCAATTTTCAATGCCTATCACAAGAAAAGTATTGATTGTGATTGCATACAAAAGAAAGAGTGATCCCAGTCCTGGCCAGTGTGGCTCACTTGTTGGAGCATCACCCAGTGCACCTAAGGGTCTCAGGTTCGATTGCCAGTCAGGACATATACCCAAGTTGTGGGTTCAACCCCTGGTCAGAGCACATATGCAGAGGCAACTGATTCATGTTTTTCTCTCACATCAATATTTCTCTCTCTCTCTCTCTCTCTCTCTCTCTCTCCCTCTCCCTCTCCCTCTCCCTCTCCCTCTTCCTTCTCCTCACAGTGGTTCTCAACCTTCCTAATGCCATGACCCTTTAATATAGTTCCTCATGTTGTGGTGACCCCAACCATAAAATTATTTTTGTTGCTACTTCATAACTGTAATTTTGCTACTGTTATGAATCGTAATGTAAATATCTGATATGCAGGATGTATTTTCATTGTGCGTGACCCACAGGTTGAGAACCGCTGCACTAGAATAAATGAAAAACAATTCCTCAGGTAAGGATTAAAAAAATGAAACAAAAGATTGAGCTCAAGCAGGCAACATGGGTTCACAAAGAGCTAGGTCTATTGCAGTATCACGCACCATCCTTATTTAATGCCTGTTATGACACAATATGAAAATAAAATATAATATTTGGGTGGGGAAAGATGTGACAAAAATGCTAATTATATTGAGGCAGGATACTAAGAAGTTAGGAAAAATCCTTGCGAATGGAACGGGAAAACTGAAACAGATAGCTGATTCACACTGACCTCACCCAGCACGCGACTCACCTGCCTCCTTCTCCCTTGCACAGCCATTCCCTTAGCATTACACCCTGAGGACAACGATGTTCTGATCAGCATCAAGTAATCTTAGGACGAGAGCCTCAGGTCTGTTGACTACAGAGACAGAGTTTTGGTCAAACCTCAAGTCCTGGTTGTGTTTCAATTCCAGGTTCAGTAAAACAGCAAAACCAGATGAAGTGATGCGATGGCTAGCGTCAGGACCGGATGGAATGAACAGTGACCCCTACCCTATCACTGACCAATCGGTAGAGACCACCACCCTGACCCTATACACTCATGTTGATGAATTAGCATATTGAAACACACACCTGGAAAGCTGATGAATATTGAGAGCCTTCCCAGAGACCTTCCCTAAAATCGCTGCCTTTAGAAAACACAGCACACATTGGGTCATTAGTTTCTCTCTCTAGAGCACGTTCATGCCGTTTTTCTTCAGGCATGTAGCTTTGCGTTCTTTCTCCTAAGCTCGAAGGGTCACCACTAGACTTGCAACCAGGGAAGCAGCAGGCAATGGCAGCTCCTCCCGGGCTAACCTCCTGGACCTGTCTCCAAGGGCCCTTCTTTTGCCTCCGTAACGTGTTTCCTGAGACCATGCAGTCCAACTGACTCACTACTTCTGATTCTGGAACTTTCTTTTTTTTTTTCTTTTCTTTTTTTTTTTAATTAAATCTTTATTGTTCAGATTATTACATTTGTTCCTCTTTTTTCCCCCCATAATTCCCCTCCTCCCAGTTCCCAACCCACCCCTGCCCTCCCTCCCCACAC
>NW_006294344.1:380842-389488 GCF_000327345.1 Myotis davidii | reverse complement strand
CAGTGTTTGACTTCAGCACTGCGCCTCCTCTGAGTGTCCGAATGCGTTACTCTTTCCTCCTAGTTGTAGGAATTCCACTCAGCCAGCGTTCCTGTGGTTCTGGATGATGTCCCTTCCGTCTTTTAGTTTCACTTTTGAAATGGTTGTTCAAGGCAGCAAACTCCGGCGTTAACCTATGCCGCCATCTTGGTTCTTGATTCTGGAACTTTCTTTCTAAAAGGCCAAGGCAGCTCTCTGATCAGCTTGCTCAAATCTTCTCTTCAAGTGGAGTTTTGCTTTGCATGCTAAATAAACTTCCCCTTTGCCAAACTCAAGAATCAAAAACCAACATTGCCAGTGACAATATCATTTGCATAAGTGAAAAAAAAAATGAATTTGAGATGTACCAGATGATTTGCAGAGAATTTGAAACTGGTTAAATAATCTTATCTGATGTACCACATTACAGATATAAGTCAACCTCAATGGACAGGGAATAATCTAGTTTTAAATGGCAGAGTTTTATTGTTAGTTGCACTGTGTTAAGACATTTTTATAATTGTGAGTAAGGCATTAGGTGACACAACAACATGGCAGGAAACATGGATTGATTTGTCCAGGATTTAAAACAGCTTCAGAGGTATGGAACAGTGGATCAAGTCCAACTACGTAAATTTTATTAGCATTAATATAAAGATTTATACTTATATTTACGCAAAATATCTGCAGAAATAGAGAATTGGCTAAATAGGAATGCAATTGACTAGAAGTCTATAATCAGCCTAAATTAAAATGTGGTCACCAAAGCATTATCTTTTATATTCCTAGGCTACCTTACTGTAATAAATCATAATATGTAAGCTTATTTTAATAATCATGTCACTAACAATTAAATGAACCATGTTTTTTATACATTTCTTTACTTCCTATTTAGAACAACACTGTGCCTTAGGGAATGAAATATTGCAGGAAAATCAGAGATTTTTCTTTGTCATCCCATGCTCACTCTATCTTTTAGGACTAGTAGGTATATTGGGCCTCTTCTGCTTATGCCAAGAGAATGCGAGATGATTGTACCATTGGTAAATAATTGAGATTATAAAAGGGCATTCTTAGCATCACAAGAAGGTCAACACTTCCATTCACAGTAAATGGGGTAAAAGTGATGAGATGGGAAAACAAATAGTGTGTTTTCTGAAGGAGGTCAGTCCTTGTGGAGACAGGCAGCGTTGGCTTTGGGGTACTTGCCCAAACCAGACAATTATGTCCAGAACTCCATTTAAAATCCATACATTTTGAACACCATGCATTTTAATATAGGTTTTATTAAAAAAGGGGTTTCTCAAAAATTAGGAAAAACATATTTTGGAAAATAGAATGCTAGGGAACATGAAAAAAACCACCTCTTTTATTACACAGAGGGATTAATACTTCTGACATCCTATTTCACTCAGGAAATTAGGACTTTTATCTAAGGAAAATTCTATATGACAGGACAAAATATTTCTAATATAGATGTTTTTAATACCCACAATGACCTCTAAAACTCTGTACAGTCTGGTCCCCTTTTCTTCTCTACCTTCTCCACTACTGATTTCCCTGACTCTTAACTGGCTCATCACTGACCTATAGCTATTTCCTGAACAGAAGAGCTTGTGGCTCTTCTGAGATGCTCATTTTTCAACCATGACTTCATGGTTTCTTTTCCATCTTATTAAAAGATTATTACTCAAATATTTCCTCTTTAAGGGAAACCACTAAAATCCCTTTTTGTCTTAAATTCCAAATTCCACTTTATTTTTCTTTATTCCTCATCAGCATCTGGCATATCCTATATCGTTATTTTTTCCAGCCTCCCCTAACTAGAAGGTGAGTCTTCTGCATGCAGAGATTTTTGTCTGTTTAGTTATCTGCTCTGTTTCCAGGGCCTGTGATAATTCTCTCTTACATTAGATTTGCCTAATGTGTACCTATTATTAAATATAACATGTAGATTATTTTTTATCTATATAGTCAATATGGCTATTCTATTTTGGTAGTTCTATTTCAGAAAAAAAAAGATGTTTTTGTTTTGGCATGTTAGTATTAAAGAATTTAGTTAAACAGATGGCATATTATGTAAATAGACATAGGAACAGCTGCTAAATTGAATATATTAGACTTGACAATACTCTCAATGTAATAAAAGCCCATGAAAGATGGCGAATTCTATATTAATACCCATAAATTATCAACCATTTTGAATTCACAGCATTTACATTCTATTATTAAACAATAAAATGATAACCATAAAATAAAACAGCAGGAGAGAACGAATGGAGATATTTAATTTATATTAAACACTAAATTCCCAGCAATCAACGAGAACTGGAACCACATGAACAGGGAGAGACTGCACCCCACGCTCTTGTTTTCCCCCCTTTATCTCCAGTACTGCACGTCAAAGACATTGCAAATATTTTTGGGCCTACAGAGAGTAAAATGAGGGAGTGGACCAGATACCGTATACTTCGTGTTGTGAAACTCTCCTTTTCTCTCTCCCCTCTTCTGCTTTTCTGCCTCTTGCACAGAACGGTTCACTTTCTGTCATATGTATTTCTCAGGCTCTTGCTGAACTCATCTCTCCCAGCTCTCAGCAGACCCTGTGAAATACAAAAGTGAAATTGTTTAGGAGGATGGGCGCAGTAAGAGTGAGAAGTGGCGGGCAGCCAAAGAGCGGCCCTTGAGTGACAGGCAGTTGACAGAAGGCCATGGACCTTTAACAGAAAGAGAGTGGAAGCGATATTTCTGTTTGCAAGTACACAAGAGGCAAGGAAGGTGGCCCAGAATTTCAGTATAATTTACTCTCTCTTGTGTGAAGGTCATGAGTCTCAACACTGTAAAGACTTATCAGTCATCGAACTCTAGAGATATATCTCTGGTTGCCAGATCTATATTTCCCATTACTCTGACTTGAAGTCTCAGTTTCTCACTCCCAGTAACTCTGCCTTCCCCACTTCTAAGTGGCCTTGGGTTTGCTGCCATAGATAGGAGCCCATGCTGGGTCAGTCTTGCACTGGAGATAATTTTCTCTGGTTTTTAGATCAGCCCATGGAGCCACTTTTGTTCTGCAGGTCCCACAGAATAGTTTGGTAGTATAACTCCCTCTTCTGTGAATTCACAAACAAGGAAGGAGGGCAAGTTTTATATGTTTTTTCCCTTATCTCTTCATATAGTCAGAACATGGCAGGGATTCTGGGCTCATCGCAAGCCATCTTTTCATCTTACTTTTAACTGCATAATTCACCAGCAATAATCTGCAAGTGCCTGTTTTCTGAGACATTCAACTATCTAATAAATAACAGATAGAAAAATATCATATAGGTCAAAAATGATAACTGTCATGAAGAAAATTTAAGGAGGATAAGATGCTGGAGTTCGATGTTAATGAACATTGTTTGATCAGAAGTTTCTCTGAAAAGTAACCTTGGATGAGACACCTCAGCTCCCACACTGGATCATGTCTAGAGGACAAGGATGGTTTACTCCTACTCTAAACCTCGTGCCTAAAACAGTGCTGACACTTACTGAGGATCAAAAATATTTGTTAGGAACTTGGTAAATTAAGTAATATTTTCTTCAGCGTACTATTTTAAAAGGACCTGCAATTTGGTACAGACATGAAAATATTCCTGTAAAAATGTTAATTATATAATCTGTTTCTAAAAGTTTCATCCTCAGGCAACCCGAAATATTGGCTAATTAAAGCAATTAATTACCAAATATTCTGTCTTTTTTTTCTTTTTAAAGCAAACTGAAGCTCATGAAAATTTCAAAGTTACACAGTAGACAGAGGGGACATGGAGAGAATCCTCTTGTTCTAATCCTGATTGATTACTTCTGCCTTTTGGGGGAATGACTATTTCTCTAGTCATGATATGACACACACGCACAATTGTTCTTTATTGTATTTTGCTTTCTTCTCAAAGGAAAGAGGACTATGGGTATCAGATTCAAGCCAACCTTTTCAGAATCTACCTGACAGATGTGTATCTCACCTATGGAATAGTAAAGCAAAGAATAATAGCAAGAAGGCAACTTGGGACCTTTAGAGATTAATAGGGTTTGGAATCTTTCTCCTCTAAGTCAGTTCTTCAAGTTGAGCTAGTTTAGAGTGGTCAAGGTGAAGCATTTCTGTTATATATATTTAAAATTCTATTTTAGTTCCAAGAAGTAGTGTTTAAAGGCATACAGAACAAAAGACGAACAAGACAGTAAGAAGGGCCTGCAGATGGGAATCGGGGTAAATGAACTGGAATGAGTATTAAGACATAGGTAGTGCTTAATTATTTTCTTTTCTTAAACACCTACATTCATCTAAATAGTCTTTGTAGATAAATTATATTCATATTTTAAACATAATTGATGAAGCCATTTTGGAATCATTTATAACTTTTTATCTTATTTCTTAACTTGGTGCTTTACTAACAGATAACATTTTGACCAAGAAGATATTTTTCTCTTTTTTAAGTTTAGAACAATAGGAACTAAAATAGAAACAGTAATTGGATGACATTTAGGCTTTGTGTAGCAAGAATGCGTGTAATTTTTCTGTGTAGCTTTTCATCATTCACCTCTAGGGGGATATGGATGAGCTGATGCAGTATCTGTGCTGCTGGGAGGGGCACGGAGCTATTTGCAGCATGATTATACAGATGCAGCTTCAAATAGGCTTGATTGTTATTGTTTCAGGGGACAGAAGCAGAAAGATGTAGCAAAAAAAAAAAAGTGATTTTGTTAAAGTACCCTGTAGAATTTAGGCAGAGAAAAATAGCATGCCAAGCACATAATTAGGTAAACATCCAAGTGCATACATATACCTGGGCACTCACAGGTGCTTCTACTTTGAAATACGGCAGTAACTTCTGTCACTTTCTGAAGAGAAAATATCCATAATATCATAAATGCGGAGCAAATGACAAGGTAAAAGATAAGAGATTTTTACTTTTTTAGGTTTTAAATTATATTTTTGCTCTTCTGTTTCCTCTTATCATGGTGAGTTTGTAATTCATTAACCTTTTATCCACTCATAACTTGTTTCTACTTTTTTCTGACTTTTAAAAACCTGAAAGTTATGAAATACATATACTTAATATTTTAACTGCATATGTACTAGTTATTAATATTTACAATGTTTAGATGGTTTTTGAGAGCAGTAATTTTAAACTGTATTATAAATATTAATAAGTAATCTTAAAAAATGAAAGCATAATTGGAATTTTAATTTGTAAAATATAAAATGTGGCACAAGTCTCTCAGGCTTTCACTATATTACTCCTTTATACTAGTGACGTGTAGGTGTGCCCCGAATAAGAGATAGATATGTTTTACTCCCTACTTGACAAATGGACTTTCTAAAATGGAGAGTATTTCTTCTTAGAGTTCATTAAACTAATGCGATGATTTCAATCTGTATGTCACAGTAATTTTTAAAACGTGCTATGTGTGAAATGGTCATGGATACTGTCCACTTATTCCTTAGATTGTCAAACTTTAAAAAAAAGACACATCCAACACAGCAATAGCCATTCTGTGTGAATACCCTCTCTTGAACCATAAGTATATAGGACATATAATATAGTTGCATCTTATTGGTCACATTGCATAATAAGGTTGCACCTGATTGGTTAATTCTCAGTGCTAGAATTCTTTATATAGGCACCCAATTTTTTAAAAAGTCAATTTGGAGCCAAAAGGGTAGGTAATTACTATTATTATTATTTTTGTAAATCAATCAAAATTATACCTATTTTTTGGTCAAATTGGCAAAAATATATATATTTTTTGGTGTGCTGAAGAATTTGAATAATTAGTTTATATATGCTATGAGACAGAAAAGTTTGAAAACCACTGAACTAATGTATAGCTTAATATGTATTGAGCTTAATATTTATGTTTTTAAGTATAGCCTCACACATAAATATGAAAATATATATGAAAAAATATTTAGAAAAGATGAAACTTTCTAAATGAAAAAATTATGAAGAAAAAAGATGTATTGAAAGACTTCATAGCAGAAGCAATCTGTATGCCCCTTACAAAGGAACATAACTAAAATAAAGAGGTTCATAAACGTTGAAATAAAAGGCATACAAAAATATAGTGGCCATAATCTAATCATCTATGATATAGATCAAGCCAAAATATATTATTTGATATCAATAAAATTTATAAAGCTACAGGCAAAATATCCAATGAAAAAATTGTTTAATATTTGTGTACTCAATAATGTAACAAAAGAGGAATGCAATATGATGCAAGAAGAATCAGAAGAACTCTTAGCACATATCTTTTAGTTCAAGACAGATTCAGAAATGAAATAATATTAGAAATGCAAGAGACAGTGAAAACATAATCAGTAAGTTAGATATTAGAGATATGTGGTGAACTCCAAACCCCAACAATCAGCACATGGGACATTTGCATACACTGGCAATATATTTAGCCATAAAGAAAATATCTGTAAATTGCAAAATATAGAGATTATGCAAACATTCTCTGAAATGATGCAATAAAAGTAGGATCTACTATCAAAATCTAAGAAAATACTTATGCAATGAAAAAGTAAAAATAAAGGAATTAATACCAAAAACGATGAACTTGAATCAAAATGTAGATTGAAGAAACATAATAGTTATAAAAACAGAATTTAATGGTATTATTGACAAAAATGTAGAATTAAAAAACCGATTAGCTGAACAATTTTTTTAAATTGTAAAATAATCAAATAATGAACCAATTATATAAAACAAAGGGGAGAAACAGGTCTATTCAAAGTCAGGAAAATGAGGAATAGCCATTAAAAGAGAGGATGTAACAAAAAAAAACCACAAAAAAAAACAAGAGACTTCTGTGTACAATTGTACAAAAATACAGTTGAAAATCTAGGTTAAATGCATAACTTTCTAGGAAAGGAAAATTTATCCAAACTGATATATTTAGTAGAGACAGAAAGTTCAAAACAGAATAATTTCATAGAAGAAATAGAAAAATATGGCCAACAACTCTCCTGCACAAAAGCACAGGCCTGAACAGCCATAGCTATTCTCAAACACTTTTAAAGATATTTTAAAACTTAAATGCTACTTAAATTATTTGAGAGCATTAAAAATGTAAACTACTATAAATTTATATAGCAGGTATAAGAATTATACCCAAACCTGAAAAATCTTAAACACAAGAAAGAAAACTGTTGACCAACCTCAATTATGAAGAACAAAGCAACAAATCTGATTTATTATGTAATCAAAGAGAATTCAACAGTGTATTAAAATTATTACACAGTATGACCAAATGGAGTTTATTCTAGAAATGCTATGGTAAATAATTTTAAGTAAATCCATCAATATGTCTAATGCTAATTGATATTATAGAAAAAATCATATGTGTCTTACTAGATTATTAAAAGGAATTTGACAAAAATATTCAAAACTCATGCTCAAGTAATACTACTCAATAAAGTAGAATAGATTTTTTATGTGATAAAATACAAATGGTACCTCACATCTTACTTAATAGAAATTTTTTGATGTTTAGCCATAATTTCAAGAAAAGTGACCTGTTTTTCTGTTATTTAATATGGTTTTGGAATTATTAGCCAATGAAATAGTCAAAGAAAAACTCTTAGAGGTATAAATATTGGAAAGGGATAGAGCAAAATTGCACTAATTTTATTAGGGAAAAAGAATTGCCTACTGTACTCGTTTTTCTATTTGATGAAATGGACATTGGTCTTGCTAACATTTGGATATGCTACCGTGAGGAAGTTTCATGGGAAAGAGGGTAAGAGAACATTATATTCAAGGTACAAACTCTATTGTTACAGCAACCTTGTCCCCCAATTCATTAGTGTGCCTGACCTGCACTGAAATGCAGTGGCCATGGTTTCCTTGGCACTAGCAAGTGGATTTTACTTGGTATCATTAAGCTAAAAAGCATATCATTTATATCTTTTAGAATTGCCAAACTATCCATGGATACTGGGCATGCTAGAATATAAGTTAATATTCTAAGACGTTTGCACATATTTGCTTTTATTTTTGCATGCATTCTGTATTTCTCATTCCATCTTCATATGTGATATAGGCGAATCCCTTATCATTTTACATAGAGACCTAATAAAGCAAAGCATTGTGAGCAATTGAAAGCATCCTAAAGAAGTTTCAGAATATTGTTTGTAAATGAAGTAGAGCCATAACTCATCATGTGCCCTTTACTTTCTCTGTTCTAGGCATCTGTTTCATTATCTGTGAAATTATCCTCGGTCTCATACTGGCAGTGTTTATGTGGATTGAATGAAAATAACATTGACATCATGAAATAGAGAACTCTATATAAATGAGATGTATTATTTTTACAAAAATGTATTATTTAGGAAAATTGGAAATAACCACTTAAGGGGTGGAACATAACAGCTGTTGAACAGAACACTTAGAAAACTAAAGTACAGTTTTGGAAAAGGGTGCCAGGATCTGCTGTCTAATTTTATTTTTCAAAATGAAATTACTGGGAGAATTTACTCTGCAGCAGAGTGCAATTATCTAAATGGGAATTGGCTTGGGAATATGGGTGAATAACCTCATCTCTTTCAGGATCTTGCTCTTGCTCTGAGACTATATATATATATAT
>NW_006294344.1:378122-380523 GCF_000327345.1 Myotis davidii | reverse complement strand
GCAAAGCCTCAGGTGGGGTTTGAGGAGGGGTTTTAAGGGCAACAGCTATTTAGTGTATGGTGCAAGAAAGTGGTTCAATTTTTTAATGACATAGTGCATATGGCTGGCTATCAGTCCAGCTATAGGGATTATGTATTTTTGTCTGCCAAGAACATCTCCTCATGCTGATAAAGGCTCCCCCTCCCGCCCAATTAAGCAATCCTATCCTATATAATCTATCTATACCAATAAATGGGTAATATGCTAATTAGACCGGGTCAACTGGCCATTTTCCGGATGTTCGAATTCCTTCCTAACAAAGCCATGGTGGTAGGGGCCGAGGCAGAGGCAATTAGGGGTGATCAGGCCAGCAGGGGAGGGCAGTTGGGGTAAGATTAGGCCTGCAGGGGAGGGTAGTTGGGGGTGAGACCAGGCCATCAGAGGAGGGAAATTAGGGGAGATCAGGCAGGCAGAGGCAGTTAGGGGGGGTCAGGCTGACAGGGGAGAGCAGTCAGGGGCAAGATCAAGCCAGCAGGCGAGGGCAATTGGGGGCGAAATCAGGCCACCAGGCAGAGGGGTTAGGGGCAATCAGGCAGGCAAGCAGAAGCAGTTAGGGGCGATCAGGCAGGCAGGCAGGTGAGTAGTTAGGAGCCCGAGGTCCCAAAACCCCCAAGGGGTTCCCCATTGGAGAGGGTGCAGGCTGGTCTGAGGGAACCCATCCCGTGCAAGAATTTCATGCACCGGGCCACTAGTATTCCTATAAATAGAGCCTAAAACATTCACACTATCGGGAGCTAGATTGATCAGATTACCAAAGTCCATACCTTAAAAAAAATAGTTGGCAAAATATGATGAAGTTAGCACATCAACAGCAAGAACAGCTTATGAGTGAGTGGTTGTCATTATTCTTTTTTAGACAATCTAGATTAACTTATGTGTCTTTGGGCAGAAATTTGCTGTCTTTATTCCACCACCCCATTATCTATTTTCTCAACCGTCAGATACTCAGGAGATCAAGTATAATTCAATTATGACAAGGAGACTAGATAAATTCCACTAGAAAAGACAGTTACTAAACAGGTTAGATTGGGTTGAACACTCAACTTTTATACATAAAACATCTTTGACATTTTTTCAACTTGATATCATCTTCCCTCTTTTTTTTCTTAATTCTCACCTGAGGATATTTTTTTCCTTTGATTTTTTAGAGAGAGTGGAAGCTAAGGAATGAGAGAGAGAGAAACATTGATGTGAGAGAGACACCTCAATTGGTTGCTTCCAGCACACACCCATACCAGGGTTGGTGGAGATCAAATCTGAAACCCAGATATATGTCCTTGACTGGGAATTGAACCAATGACCCTTTGGTGTGCAGTCTGAGCTCAAACCACTGAGCAACACCGGCCTGGCCACCTTCTCTCTTTTTGTTACCATCACCATCGCTCCCTGAGTGGCTGCAAGAAACAATGCCCCTGAAGCAAGCTGGACAGGTAGTGTGAAGGGGAAACTGACCATTTTTAGCTAAATCCACTGAGAGTTGTAGTTGTTAACTACAACACAAATTACAACACAAAAAAAATATTTACTGTTAGACTCCTTGATGGTAATAAGAGTGAAGTGTATACATAGGTTACAAGATAAGAGAAGATATACTCAGAATTATAAACATACAAAAATAAGTTGAACCAGGATAACCTAAATGACTCTTTAAAAAACATGTTCTTACTAATTTTAGAGAGGAAGAGAGATAGATAGAAACATCATTTGCTGCCTCCTGCAGGCAACCTACCAGGGATGGAGCCTGGGGTCAGGAATCCAACCAGAGCCACACCAGCCAAGTCCTAAATGACTCTTGTAATGTAGACTGTAATTGATTGTCAATCCATTTTACTGGAAAGTCAGATGAAATATGTAAATCACTTTTTTAATTAACACAAAGCATCTGAGATACAAATTAGATAATTCATTTTAATCTACCTTTAAAAATTTACAAGAGAGTTTTATGAGTGCTTCTGTTGCCTATCTTACTGTTGTAGAAGACCAAAGAAACCCAAGCGACACTTAGAGAAATGGGGTTATGCAACTTTATTACACCAACGGTCTCAGAGGAGTCATCTCCAAAATCTGAGCAAACCAATATGGTGGAAGCTTTTTCTTTAAACACTTTTGGTGTCTTTGCCCCCCAAATATGGGTTATACTTTCTGACCTTTCACGGGCTTTGCAAAAAGCTCCAGGTGTTGTGGGTCTTGAGACCATACCTAAGGGCCTGGCCTGGCGCCAGCGCTCATAACCCCCATCTGGGGCCTGTGTCATGGCTTCTGGCTTCTGTAAAATGTGAGCATTTAGGTAACAGGTCTTGCAAGACCAGTTAGTGCAGAAAGGGCAATGACTTAATTTTAAGTTTTCAAGAATGTACATTAG
>NW_006294344.1:376885-378045 GCF_000327345.1 Myotis davidii | reverse complement strand
AAATATCAGGGTTACATTAGAATTAGCCTTTTAGCCTTCTCATTAATAAACACGTGTTGAGAAAAGGTAAGGATCATTAAGGTTTCCAACACACTAATAAATTTAGCACATTTCTAGGTGTTAACAGAATGGTGTGAAAGTTGAAATATTGGGCATTTTTACATTCTCTGTTTCCTATTTCTGAAATACATTCATTTTAATAAGAAATATTTGCTTTACTATATGCAAGGAAAAATAAAGTTTAAAAATCAAAGGATGATATAATAAAGACTACAGAAAATTCCTTTCACTTAATTAAGGTTTTTTTGTATCAAATTTTAATACCACTTCCAGTGGTTCTCAACCTTCTTAATGCCACGACCCTTTAATACAGTTCCTCATGTGGTGACCCCCAACCATAAAATTATCTTTGTTGCTACTTCATAACTGTAATTTTGCTACTGTTATGAATCATAGTGTAAATATCTGATATGCAGGATGTATTTTCAGGGGTCGCAACCCACAGGTTGAGAACCGCTGCATAGCGAAATGTTTAAAGGAAAGTTTAGATGCTGCTAAATCAAAGATGTAGAGGTAAAAAATGTAAGTAATCATTCTTCAAATCACTGATATTCTCATCAATAAGGGCTCAGCTTTGTACTCCCACATACTGATGCAAATCAAGCTAATGATTTTGGCATTTTCAGCAAGGAAGTGTTTTCTGTATTTTGAATACCTCATTCTAATGCAATTGAGATTAAGGAGGCAACTTTTAACTTTCACTGGCCCTGAAAAAAAAAAAAAAAAAAAAAAAAAAAAATACATTGGATTTTTTTTCATGGCACCATTGCCTTTTTACATAAATGTCCTAAGTGGTTAGCACTCTGTTGAGGTCCAATAAGGTGTTCCTCTCAGTGGTGCTGACAGGGCTTTCATAGTATCATAGCTGAGCTTCACAGTGGAATAGAGTTTATCATCAAATAAGCAAAATTAATACAATTCTGAGGTTTGGGAGAATATGAAAAGCAATCTCAGAGCGAAGGAGGGGAAGGAAGGGTGGGAAGAGATTAACCAAAGAATTCATATGCAAATTTTCATAACCCCTGGACACAGACAATAGGGTGGTGAAGGCCTGGGGTGGGGCAGGAATCGGGTGGTGGGGCAAAGGGGAAGGAAAGGTG
>NW_006294344.1:373968-376199 GCF_000327345.1 Myotis davidii | reverse complement strand
TTCTCAAATCCTTTTCCCAATACCTTAGTTAAAAGCTCCATTTACACATGATGTCAATAGATCCAGAGAGATGGAAGCATGGAACAGACTGTTGAATCTCAGAGGGAAAATGGGGAGGGTGGATGGGCAGGAAGAGATCAATCAAAGAACTTGTATGCATTTATGCATAACCCCTGGACACAGACAATAGGGTGGTGAAGGCCTGGGGTGGGGCAGGAATCGGGTGGTGGGGCAAAGGGGAAGGAAAGGTGGGAAATCTGTAATACTCTCACCAATAAAGATTTTGTTTTTTAAAAAAGCAAGACAAATGGAATGACAAAAGCAACTCTTCTCACTTCACT
This sequence comes from Myotis davidii, assembly GCF_000327345.1. Classification (NCBI taxonomy): domain Eukaryota; kingdom Metazoa; phylum Chordata; class Mammalia; order Chiroptera; family Vespertilionidae; genus Myotis; species Myotis davidii. The sequence goes on along the minus strand of NW_006294344.1, from coordinate 375,858 downwards.
TGGTATTCTGCATCCCTTCTAAAAAATGAACAACACAGCTTCCATCAAGAGCCTGACAGTTCTAACCACACCCAGGAATTTTGCCTACTGGCTATTACTCAAAATCACGGTGGAAAGAAAGCACCAGAAAAGCATCTGTTACTTTAATTGTGCTTCCCTTCACTTTCTCCTGAGATAAGTCATATAAAGTGAAGCAGGAGGCAGATTGACTGTGAAAGTAAAGGTTGTCTAGGCACAAGGCCCCTGTGTGAGTGCTTGAGGTCCTGACATTCTGGGTGGAGGGGGAAGCCACACTACAATTAGGATGCAATTCTAAGCAACCATTTCTGGTAGAAAAGCTAAACAAACCGCAGAAGACAGTAACTTAGATTTGCAAGACTTATGTTAACTATTTTCTCATTCTAAAAACATATTCACTTTCTTACCTGGTTTTTCACTTTTAAATGAAGCTCTCCAACTTCCATAAGATTTGAGTTTATGCAAATCTTGATTCTTCTCCCAAAGAAGAATGAGTTTGCAGATATCTGCAACCCTATCACTAATTTATGAAATAAAGCCCTGTGTCATTTACCTACTGTTATCATAATGTTACCTGACCTCAGATCTTGGTGATTTAAAACAACAAGCACTTATTTTGCTCATGAGGCTGTAGGAGATCAATGCCAGCTGGGTTTGGGCTCACAGGTCTCGGGGCAGCTGGCTAGCAGTGCAGTTAGGATGGTTTTAGCTGGATGCCTGGGATGACTGGCTCCATTCTGCTTGTCTCTCCTTCAGTGAGCCGCCCTGGGCATGCTCGCACAACAGTGGCAGAGGGAAAGAATTAAATGAAAGAAAACATGCAAAAGATTGTTCACGCTTCCATGCATCCCATCCACTAACACCTCATTGACCAAATCAAATCGCAAGGGTGGCCCAACTCAGAACCAAGGAATGCAAAATCCATTTTTAGCTTCGAAAATGTTCATTAAAGTGTGTAGAGTTCTTATGTTTTAAAGGTACAAACTGAATATTTGCTCTTGAAATTATATGAGTTCTTTCAAATAATATGAAAGTAGGGACACAGGAATGAGATGAAGCAAAACTGATTATGAGTGATAATTGTTGAGACTGAGAGATGGGTATATGGTGTTTATTACACTATTCTTTATTGTTTTGCAAATTTTTTTTTTTTGGTTTTGTAGGGTTTTTTTTTTTTTTTGGTGGGGGGGAGCCTTTATTAGCCATCAGTGCACTAAGAGGGACTACTTTTAGCAATAATTTACTTTTTTAGGATATAGATTATATTATTAATTATATTATTTTCATATAATCTATGATGGCTAGGAAAAAATGAAGAATATAAATTTCCTAATAAAATATTAGTTAACTGTATAGAAAATGAATGTTATCAATTTTATACCTTTAGAAATGGGTTTATTTCTGGTTAATCTCTACATACATTTGTGTATTTAACAACTATTTATTAAGCACACTTCTCGGCTCTAGCCATAGCATGAAATGGATGAGGTTTCTGATCGTAAGAGTTTTATAATTGTATTAGTTATCTATTGCTGGCATAGGAAATTACCACAATTTTGGCTTCTTAACACAAATATAATACCTTACAATTCCATATAGGTCATGAGCCCAACCCGGCCCTGGCGATACTGCAATCCAGGTGTTGGCAGGACTGTGTGTCTTTCTGATGGCTCTAGGGCAGAGTCTGTTCCTAGCATTTCCATCTTCTGGAAGCCCCTCCCATTTCTTGGCTTATGATTTGTTTTTTCTCCTTCAAAAAAGCCAGCAAGTTCCATTCTGCTGGGCCTTTCTTGTGTAGTCACTTCTCCCTGTGACTGACTGCCACCTCGGACAGATTCTCTGCTTTTAAAGATCCACAAGATTAAATGAAGT
>NW_006294344.1:358127-373857 GCF_000327345.1 Myotis davidii | reverse complement strand
CCCCACCCCCAACAATCCAGGATGATCTCCCCATCTCAGGACCCAAATGACATCTGGAGGCTCTGTTAGCTGTGTGAGGCTAGACAGTCTCAGTTCCCAGGGTTTCCAGAGGTTCTCAACCTGTGGCTCGGGACCTCTTTGTGGGTCGAACAACCCTTTCACAGGGGTCGCCTAAGACCATCAGAAAACACATATATAATTACATATTGTTTTTGTGATGAACCACTATGCTTTAATTATGTTCAATTTGTAACAATGAAATTGGGGGTCACCACAACACGAGGAACTGTGTTAAAGGGTCACGGCATTAGGAAGGTTGAGAACCACTGGTTTAGACGGTGGACATTTGAGAGGGCGATTATTCTGCCTACCGCAATAGCTAAGTGCTGGGATAAAGAAAAAAGAAACATAACAAATGAATAAGCAAAATGGACACTTTGACCCTGATGTGTAAAATTCCACAAACTAGTAATACAATAGAGAGTTATGTGCAACTTGTGTGTAAGAAAAAGCCTCACTATGGAAGTGACATTTAAGTTGAAACTTTTCTGACAAGTGGAGATCATCTTGCAGAGTTCTGTAGGCAGGTCATTTCTGGTAAAGGCAAAGCCGCTATAAATGCCCAGTGAGGGGCCTAGAAAGAGGGTTAATGGGTTGGGTCCTTGAGAGCTACAGGAAAAGCGGTCCTCCACAGGGCATGAGAGCAGTCAGGGTCCGGATTCATTGGTGAACTTATCCTAGAGTCTGATTTATCAAGTTTGCTTTGTGTATTTTATGTCGATTGTAAAGAAAATCCAACAGAGGGCTTTAAGGAGAGGAAAGTCAATCTGATTTACGTTGAATATCACATCTGGCTGATTTTTAGATATTAAATTATAGTTGTCCTCCACAGATCCGATTATGGGCCTTGGCTATTATATCCTAAATTAATCAATAACTTTTCAATATAATTAAACAAAATTAATTTTCAGCAATTAATATTAAGTTTGAAAAAGGTTTGTTTCACAAGGCTTGTTTTTTAGCGTAAATGCATAGGTAAAAATTAATAGCAGTAGCCATAGATGTATGAAAGAAGCAACATGTTATCAGAAATGTGTGCTGTTTGGATGAATGGCAGCAAATGATCCATGTTTATGGCATTGGCTGTGCTAAACAGATGAGCTGTATAGTTTTCTGGGCTCTGCTTAGAAGATCAGTCTATGAACAGTGAAGTGACGGGGGTGTAGTTGGGTGGTAAAATTTGTAAACATTAGAAGATGGTGGCTAGAGGAAAACCAAAAAAACAAGTAAAATATATAAAGTTAACTATCAAAAGCACACAGGAAGTTCCATCACTTACCTGCCCATCCTATCAGAACCAGGGACCAAGTTCTTCTTTTGGCAATGAAGGGTTCTAAAATATATGTGAAAGGGTGAGGGCTATGCCCTCCATCTTGCCCCGTACCCTCCATATTGGGGCAGCCGCCATGTGCTCAGGAAAGTACCTTCTTCCCAGAAGCCCAGGCCTCTGCTGGCCACGCCCGGGATTTCTTTAAACTAACCAATGACAATCAAGGGACATGCGCGCCATAGAGATGACCGCATCTGTGTAAGAAGACCCGACTTGCACCTGGCCAATCGGCAGGACCCACAGTCAGCTCCCCTGCCCTCACTCCACCCCTATTAAACCTGTTTTTCCCATGGTGGGGGCACTCTGCTTCTGGTCGCTGCATCGGCCAGGACGGAGAGTGGAGCTAGCCCAATAAAGGACCCTCTGCTTTTGCATCGGACTGGCTGGCTCCCTGGCGTGATTTTATTGGGGATCTTGAAATCTGGGCATAACAATATGCACTTATTTGTGATTTTAATGTATCCATAATAGGCCTACAGCCAGGCATGTCACTCTGGTGAAAAGTGCTGGAAACGATAACACTGAGAAAAATTGAATTAAATTTTAGAATTGATTTCTGAGATATGAAATAACATTAGAAATGTTTTCTAACTTGTTCCCATTTTCAATACAAGTAATTTTGCTTAATTATGTCATTACATAAAAGGATAGTTTTGAAAATTGCATAATGATATTATGTTTTAATAGAATGTAAAACTGATTTTTCTCTTTTCCTCTGTTAAAGTTATCAAGGTATGTGTGTGAGTGTAATGAAATTAAAGTATACCTTTATAATCACACAACCACAAATATGGCAAATCTTCATATAACTTATTGTGAATAGTTGAAAACAAAACCAACACACCCTACAAACATCCCGTTCTTTGGGCACCGCGGCTGTTTTCTGTGTAGATCCACACTAACCGTGCTGGCATTACCAGTTTACTCACTAATCCTACATTCAAAATGATGGTAACTAATTACAAATATGCATGCTTTCTGAATAGCCTTGTAATCCAATATAATAAGAGAGGAATATGCTAATTAGCTGTCACGCCCTGAGGTGTAACGACCAAGTGCTTCACGACCAGATCACGGATCAGCAGAAGGGGGCCAGTGAGGTACAAGCTGGCTGCAGAGAGCTGCAGGAGGGGGCAGGGCAGCAAGCTATGAGGGGGGGAGCAGGGGGAGCTACAGGTGGGCGGGGCAGTGGATGGAGAGCTGCAGGAGGGTGGGGTAGCGGGTGGAGAGCTACAGGAGGCTGGCAGCGATCTACTGGCGCGCAGATTCATGTGCAGGGATACTAGTGGTAATATAATAAATCTATAGTTATGGAACAACATTTTACTATAAACCCTCAACTAAATCAGTTATTACAGTTGACTTCAGTGAATAAAAATATAACGGAAACCATGCATTTTCTTTCACCCTCTACTCCAGTAAAGACATCAGAGGAAGCCACACTCAACAAGCTCTTTTGTTTTCTATGCTCTTTTCTAATCCCCCCTTGCCTTTCTGGAGACCAAGAGAAGTTAGAGCAGTCAGTCACATGGTATTTCTATCCTGACAGCACTGGCCTGTCCTGGCTACATTGATTTCTGTACTGCCCAGTCTCTTTCTGCCACACCCCCTGGCTTATGCTTTCCCAGTAAATCTCCGTGTATCAATTATTCAGTACATTACGTATCAATTCAAGAATGATGACCTCGGTAGAGAAATCAATGAGCAGAAGGTCTATCAAAATCCAGGTAATAATGGAAGATCCCAGAAAGATTGAGATCTGCCTGTGCCTCGCACAAAAGGCTCTATCACAGTGGTTCTCAACCTGTGGGTCGCGACCCCACTGGGAGTCGAACGACCCTTTCACAGGGGTCGCCTAAGACCATTGGAAAACGCATATATAATTACATATTGTTTTTGTGATTAATCACTATGCTTTAATTATGTTCAATTTGTAACAATGAAATTGGGGTCACCACAACATGAGGAACTGTGTTAAAGTGTCACGGCATTAGGAAGGTTGAGAACCACTGCTCTGTCAGAAACCAGTTAGAATTCACTTGCACTGGAAGCATCATTTCTAAAGGTTTTTAACAGTAGATCTTAATCACCTTAATGCTCTGACTTGCTAGTGCATATCTGGAGGGAATGTACATTTATCCTCTGACAAGAGAGACTTTTGAAGTTTCAGCGTTAAACAGATCATGAGAGTAACAGAACCACATACTAGAGCTGTTTTTGGGGTGTGAGTTTCAGTGACTGATTTTGGAGACGGCCTGGCCACTTATCATTATGGAGATCCCATTAGGCATTACAACCTGGATAAACTTAAAAGTTGCTAAACAATCTCATGGTCTTTTGATTAAGTCTAAGTCTCCATCTGCAGCTGCTTCTCAACGAATGGCAAAGGTATGATGAGTGAGCGGTTTCTTCCAGCGGCCACACGGGAATGGTTCTTTTCAGGACATGTATTCAGAACTTTCAAGGCGCAACCTCTAAAATTGCCCTTACCCCCACTGAACGCCAGGGGTCTGTGCTGGTGAGTGTGTTGGCGGTGAACTCATACTAGGACACTGAGCCAGCAATCAGACTGCCCTGCATAGTCCCCTCCCCTCCCCCACCGGGCGGTGAGGTGGAAGGGAAATGCTAAATCATATCCAGACACAGCAAGGGCCATATTTAATAATAGAGACCCAGCCCCCTTGAGATTCACTTGGCTATTTATGTTCTTCATCATTCATTTTATCTAACTTTGAAAAGTGGCAGGGTGGCTGGCTTCATTCGGCAGTCTCTTCTCCTTTAAGGAAGAAAGATGAAGCTTATTTATAGGGATGACAGAATGTCTTGGTGTCTATTAAAATAATAAGAAATTACACTTGTATTCTAGAATAACATGGGTCTGTCTGACTTTTAAATCACTGTCAAGGATGTGTAGTTATGAATGTTGATGTATAATATGTGTGAGCACACAAATGCTTTTAGAATTTTCCGGACGACCAGATAATCAGTGATATTTCTACATTGTTTCTTTTTATGTTAGTTCCAGTGGTAACTGTCTTAATGCTTGTAGCTCCATGTGCTGCCAAAATGGAATGAAACACAGGATTCAAGTCCTTGGAACGTAACAGAAAGGGTATGTAGTTTATGTTCTCGGAGTTCCACATGTAAGGATACCATGGCTTCCTGAAAATAAAGCTTTGCTCATCTTCATGTTGACAAGTTCAGTAAACATGCAGAAAAATGGCTTTGTCTGATGGCTACGGAACATCAAAAGATGCAGTTTCCACGAGATGCTTTTGTTTTACCTTCTGCAATTTTACTTAGTTTACTTTCTCCATTTTAGAGAAAGGTGAACTAAGAAGATGAAGCCGCTTGCTCCCAGGCCAGCCCCTCAATGTGGCCACCTTGTTTTTCTTCTTGAGAAACTTCAAGCATAAAAGACAATGGGTCTAAGAAAAGAGGTCAAACACCAAACAAACAAAAACCTCCAAGAAACAAATGACAATTAAACACATTAAGCCATTTCTGACTTTGTGGTGTCAGCTAATATTTATTCTGCCTTGGTGGTACACTCACATACATAAGTTTTGAATGAGATAAGGTTTTTCTAGAGAATTTTATGACATCCTAATGATTCAATCAGACTTCGGAGGAAAACGTAAAATCTGTGTTCTGGAGAGGCAGAGAGAGGATGGATGAGATGTGAGGGGAGACGCACTTAGTAAGACAAGCCCAGGCTTAAGGTACTGCAACTCTGTGGGAAACTGTTTATTGCCTTCACTATCTGATAAGCATAGACAGAGAACCCTCCCCCCCCCGCCCCCCAAGGCTGGGTGCCTTTGAGGCCCTAGCAAAGGTCCAAACAGGGGTAGCTAAAACTAATCCCCCCATTTATTATTATGTAAATCCTTGCTGATGGGCTAGTCTGCCTGTTGCCAGGGGTCACCTGCCTAAGGGCTATGCTATGGGTGCATCCCAGATCAATAAAAGCTTGGTGAGGCCTGAGGGAGGAAGTCCTTCCCCTTGAGTTGGACTTGCCCGCCTGGTCCCCCAATATTCCAAATTATCTCTTGTCTTTTCATATTCATTTGTGTGCAGCTCTGCTTCCAGTTCCTGAACCCTGACCCACGCGGGACATGGGAAGGAAACACTCAACACAACCCTCCACATACTTTTCTAAATATTGGTTTTATATTCATTCCCCCTCAGAAAATAAGGCGGTTGTTTCTCAGCAGACTTCGGTGCTTTTCATATCTGGATTCTGATAAGGAAAGTAGTCACTAGAACTCATGAAAATTCTAAAGAACCACTGATCATATTCCTTCAGACAATAAAAATTCAGATTCTCTTGGCATCCAAATGAGTGCTACCATCCAATTTAAAAAAATCAAGAATAGTGTTGTTTTTATACATAGAGTGTAGGCATCCATAGTTTAGTCAGTTTAGTCTTAGAAACAAGTTAGCTTTATGCTTCATCGAGCTTGAAAAATAAAAACCTGAATAGAATTCTATTAGATTTCTTCTGCTCTAATGGAAAGTAGACACAGTGTTCACTTCTAAATTACCAATTAAAAAGAGAGAACAAGAATACTGGTGAGCAGTCACTATAGTAAATGTGGCAAGGCAGGAATTTCTATAACTTATTAAATAAAATAGCACAGTTTTGATTTTATATTTTTCTGCAAAGAGGAAAATCAAGCATGATTGATTTAATGGTGAATATTAAGGGGCTTATATTTAAAAGTATGAACTTAATTAAAAGATTTCCAAAAGATGTCCCTGCTTTTCTCTGTCTGCACTATTTCCTTTAGTGTTCTCATCTATTATTTTCACTGATAAAACCATTTCTGTGCAGAGGGCTCCCAAATGTACTCTCTGCCTCATCCACTGAGACCCAGATTTACAGATGCAATAGCCTACTTCACAATTCCACCCTATATTTAGAATGACCATGACAGAACTCATGATTCCTCCCCTCCACAGACCGTAATGTATACTTCTGGTGTTCCCCATTACACAAATACAACCACACAGCGGACCTGTCCCAAACCTGCAGAGTTCTTCCTTTCATCACATCCCATTTTTGAGATTTCAGCAACCACTGATGGACTGAGTCTCTTCACTTCTCTCCATTGATGCAGCGGCTCAAATCACTTTTATTTTTTCCTTAATTCATTTTACTGGTTGTACTGCTGTCTTTTGCTTCCTTCACAGTCTATTTTCCACATATTGGGCAGAATAACTTAAAAAATGTTAACAAATATAGATTACTGCCCTTAAAAATGGCCCTTTGAGACAGCACGGAGGGACCTGGAGCATATCGTGCTAAGCAAAATAAGCCAGTCAGGGACAGACAGGTATCGCATGAGCTCACTTATATGTGGAATCTAAGGAATAAAATAAACTGATGAACAAAATAGATCCAGAGACATAGAAGCATGGAACAGACTGACGAATTTCAGAAGGAAGGCAGGGGTGGGTGGGGAGAGATTAACCAGGGAATGTCTATGCATAATGCACAGCCCATGGACACAGACAATAGTATGGTGAAGGCCTGGGAGGGGTGGGTGCAGGGTGGAGGGGGTCCTGTGGGGGAAAAACACACACACAAAGGGGATATCTGTAATACTTTTAAAAATAAAGGCAAATTTAAAAATAATAAAAATGTCAGCAAATCTAGATAACTTCCCTCAGTCAAAGTCCTCTGCCTCTTAATCATATCACTTGACATAAAGTTCATTCTTCTAAGTGTGGTCCGCAAGCGCCTAATGCTTTGGCCATCTCACTCTGAGCTTGTTTCTTAGCATCCTTCCCATAACCGACTACGCTCAAATCCCGGCTTTCTTTCTGTACTTGGATCAACGAGCCTGTTTCCATTGTATAAGTGTGTGTAGATGGCTTTTTCTTCAACTAGATCAAGTTCTTTTTTGCCTTTTACATCTCAGGTTAAATGATACCTTGCCAGCCTCACCTCGCTGCCCACTCTAAACGTCCCCCTGCGAGCCCCCACCATGATTCTCTGCCACCTCATCCAGAGTTCCATTTCAGTACCCTCAGCACTACCTGCATTTATGCTGTAAGTCTGAAAATGTCTGTTCACCGCTACATCCTTGGGGAACAGAATGTCTGTGACACAGTCATAGGACAGGTTGTAGAAGAAGAAATGAATACATGTTCCTGTTTGTAAATGCATTCCTAATCCACCAATAAGTTGATTTCCTTGGAATCCAATATGAATTCCTCTATATATTTTTTTAACTCTCTGTTTTGGGATCTATAGCTGCTTCCATTTTATTTCCAATACTATAATTGGAACTTTCTGGAAACTAGTTGCTGTATTTTGGCATCATCTGAGAGAAAAATAGCATCGCTCTTTATTCCAGAAAGCCGTCTTTAAAGAGTGAGTTTCCTCACATCATGCCAACTTTCTCTGTCACTGTTCTCAGTGTTTGCCAATAAGAGAGTCAGGTCTGTATTTCCCTGCTGTTCTAATGTGTATTTACTTCATTTTGGTGAGTTGAACATCGTTCACAAGTTTGAGGGTATGCACGTCTGTCCTGGAAACGCTTGTCTCTGTGAACCCCATGTTTTAGAAAATTTGTTCATTTTATTCAAAATGCTGGAAATGTAAGAATATACATTTCAAACATAAAACGTTCCATGTTACAAACATTTAAGTGGTTTAAACAAAAATGGTTTGCACAGCATTTTCCATAAGACACTCTCCAAGAAGCCACGTGGACCCGCCCTCCCTCCTCTCAGCTACTGCCGGTGAGGCGTCTGCTGTGCTGGGCGTCTCCTCCGGAAACGGGCCCAGCTTAACCACGGGAGCTTCAGCAGAAAGGCTGCTCTGCTTCCGTGCAGCTTCATGCCTCTTTTGGATTAAGAAGTTTTCTTGGTACAGACATTTTTCACTCAATTTTAGTTTTATAAGTTGGCAGGATAGGGGAATAAAAGTAGGAGTATTTTTTTGACATTTAAATAACTGAAAAGAAAATAAAGGCAAATAATTAGATAAGACAGGAATTTATATGTGTGATTGGCAACATATTCCAGGCAAATGTTATCACAGGGTAATAAATAAAAAGTATTGACACAAGGCATATAGAAAGTAATAATACAGAAGTACATAGTTATCATGCTAGACTTTGTGGAGATAACAATCCCCGAATCTCAATGTCTTAACATAGCAAAAGTTTGTCTATGTATTCTAGGGGTTCTTTGCTCCACAGTGTCACTCAGAGACTCAGGCTGATAGAAACTCCAACATCTAATGACTTCACCATGTGGGATATGCACCCTGCTAGCTGCTATACCCTGAACATGGTCTGGAGACATCATACGGACTCTTTAATGCTTTTACATAGAATAGACACATGACATCTTTACCCGCAGTACATTGGACAAAATGAGTCATTTGGGACTTGGACAGAGGAGAGAAAATCTGTATCTGTGCTTTCTCTGTCACAAAGTAGGTAATGCCATAGTGATCTGATCTCCAGTGGAATTAATATTCAAAAAGGTACAATTTCTATATTTTAGCAAAATATTCTCCAAGTTTATTATTTTGTCTTTGAGCAAGAGGCTTAAAAACAATGAGCTGTATGTTATAGGTATATACAATTCTCAAAAGTTTTGCTTCAACTCTCTGTCTACAAACAACTGGATCAATAATTATTGTCAAATGGAAGGAGGAATTTTCCTTTGTGTCATCCTGTTCAATTTTATTCAATGATTAAGATGAGATACGCGCTGTCATATATTTTCTACTAATAAAAATTTTGTTTAAAAATTGAAAATTTATGAATATTTAGTGAATTCTGGAAGAAGACTTAGTATTTTACATAACAAGCTATAGTTAATCATTACCTATTAAATAGAGAGTAATTGTTTTACATGTCAAAATATTACTTACTTTTTCTGGCTTTCTGCTGATTAGAGAACTGAATCTTATTACATTTATTTTTAATTCTCTGATTACTTGTTATTAGTAGATTTTTGTATTTATTTATAGATAATTTTATTGGGCCTGTAGAAGTCACTATATATTCTATTTTTAAACTTTCATATGATGATTATTGTATTATCAATGCTTTTTTTTCAGAGTAAAAATATATAGCCAATACAGTATTTCAGAATGAATAAACAAAAGTAAATGTGAAGTTTAACAAATATGGGTACATGTTCTGGGTCATAATAATATATTCATGTATCACACACATTTTTAAATGGTTTGCATATTTATTTGTATCTATTTCATTGATAGATTATTCATTGCTTTCTTGCTTCCTCTTGTCATCTGATTTTTATTGTAAAACTTTTAAATTATACATTGAAATTTAAATGCCTGCACCTTCCATAGATGCATTCACATGTATACTAGGACTCTGCTACCAAAGAAGGCACATTTGTCATCTTCATTAAATAAATCTGTGTTTGAGAAAGGAGAAACAGAAACAAGCTTGTTATAAAAGTTACAAGAGAAGCTGTGAAGGACACAGCAAAGCCAGAACAAAGGAGAGACCTGTCATGAGAAATGTTGGTTAGAGAAGGCATCATGCAGCATAAGAGGCTGGTTTCCATGAAGGTGAGCTTATCCGGGACCAAAGGGCAAGACCTCAAGAAACCATTTAAAGAGCACTGATTTCCCTGGAGATGAAAGTAGATGAAAGAAAACAGATAATTTTATGTCTTGGACATTTAGAGGAGCAAGGATTAATTGAGAGTTAATGAAGAGGAAAATACAGGGCAAACACATCAACATACTAAAAATTTGAATTTAACAAATTATATTTTGTAATTAATTAACTATAGCATGTCAATCCAGTATTTACTTACAGTGCAATATATTTGCTTTTTTTACCAAATTCCCAATACTAATGGGTATGTATAATGAGGGGGAGGAGGTAAGAAGGGAGTGAGGGAAAGGAAAAGAGAGGGTAGAGGGAGGAAGGAGAAAGAGACAGAGACTGAGGTAGAGGTAAAGAGAGAGAGAGAGAGAGAGAGAGAGAGAGAGAGAGAGAGAGAGAGAGAGAGAGAGATTGATTTATGCCTTCTGGAAAATCTCATTCAACATACTATGATACTATGTTTGTCAACCAAATTAAGCTTGAGATGTGTTTTTCAAGTTTCTCTTCAAATTAACCCATCTTAAATTTTCCATCTAATTTCTGAACATGGATTCTTGAGTGTAAGAAGTCATCTTCTGTAACCAAACTTCATGTTTATCCATGTCAATTTGATCCTGACAATATTAGGACCTCTGTCAGAATGCTTCCATCCTATCTCTGAATTGCTCTCTCCATCAAAGTCCAGGAAAGAGTCTGCATTGGCTATTTTTCTAATGTATTAAATGTATCTCATTTCCCTCTCACACAACATTCCACGTTACTATCTCTAATCCTTTTCAGAATTCTGAACTAAACCGTATACATTAGAAATTACATTTATGCACTCTGTGTTTCTTTTTCCCTAAGTAGTTTCTTCTTTGAAAATTGAAATAGCACTCTGATTTCCTGCCCTATATCTTCTCCTCCTCATACATTTTTAAAAGAGTTGTTCATTGGTGATATTTTCCATATCTGGGCAGTCTCCAGATGCATTTCTACTTTCATATGCAGTTCACTCTGAGCTGTGAGGGTTTCTTCAGTTTAGTGCCTATGTTTTAAGGCAACAATTTGTCTGTCATTTTGCATTTTTTCCTGGTTACATACTATCTAATTTTCTTTTCATTGCAGAACTTTCTATTCCATCTCTAAATAATCAAAACTTTACTTTTCATTGTGATCATCAAAATGCAGTGAGCTCATTTATAAAATAATACTCAAATCAAACAAAAACATCGAAAATCCCTTGAAATTGCATCTTTAAAGATGACTACTCATATCATTATAGAGGATTCTTCTGAACATTATGTTTTTATTATATGCCTCAATCCATTGTGTATGTGTGCATGAGAGAGAGAGAGAGAGAGAGAGAGAGAGAGAGAGAGAGAGAGATTTGTTTCCTTAAATATTTTTTAATGTCTACAGAACTAAATTGATGGATGGGCCATAACTTATTTAATAAGCTTCTATGGAATGGATTGTTTGTTTCTCTATTTTTAACCTATCTTTCTATACGTTGTTTCTAGAAAAATAGTAAACAATATAATATTTGCTGCTTCATTTAACTTAATTCTAGCATAGTGATGAGAGTTTGTGCCATAAAAGCCATCCTGGTGATGAGAAGCCAGAGTGCCTCTGGTTATATGTCTGGTGAGTGTCAGACTGATGTTCAAGTCCAGTTGCAGTACATGCACAGGCAGAAATAATGTTGAGACATTCCTTGACAGCTTTGAAATAGTTTTTTTAAAAAAACTTGTTTCTTAAGTGAAATTGAACAAATATAAACATATCAGCAATTGCTACTTGTCTAGGAACACCTTACTGTTATGTTAGGTAGTAATTCACTGAAAATAAGTGTGTAATTAATGAAGATAGCAAATCGGGTGAAAGGAAATGGTGATCTTGACAAGTTTTTATAATAAATACTAGATATCATGTCAACTTCTTCATGTTCTAAAGGAAGCATCACTCAATAACTATCTACTTATTCTCTTACTATAATATACCAAGAAATGTTTTTATATTTAGTTATTTTCCCAAATCAGGGGGAAAAGGGTAACTGCATGGGGGAGAACACATTCCCATAACGAAAAGGCCCATGACTGTTTTATACTAGTAATTAATGAGAAATATTTAAGCGCTATCAATTAACTTAATAATGTTGGATTTAACTAGAAAAGTGTCATTGCCCCTTTGTGTGATGCCAATATGGTTTCTAGACCTGTAAAATAATCATGCTCTTCAGTATAAAGTGCCTTTGAAGTAAGCCAGCACCTTCACTTTTGCCAGAAATGTTTCCCATTAGGTATCATTTCTTTTTCAAAATTACTTTTACATTTTATTGTACAAAGTTTATTGTACAGAAGCGACAATAATTAGAGTTATCATTATACTTTGTGAGAAATGATATAGTGAAAATATTCTATGAGGATTTTTGGAGAGATAAAACTATGCAAATAAATTTTTAAACTATATCAATTTGTACCTAGAAAACCATTTATTAATCTGGTAATACACTTTTTATTATCTGTCTCTTTACTTACTGTGTTTGATTTGAAACCGTGCTTTAATTATTGTGGCTGTTGGGTGGCCTTGTTCAGCCTAATTGTCTGACAGATCACTGTTGTTAAATAAAATTAAAACATAGGACGGGACCCAGACAATCTTAAAGCTTCATTAAATTATACATTCACACTTGATATACAAAGATGTAAATGTAAACGGGTTTTATTCGTTTATTTTTTACAATTACTATGCATGGAAGAGATCCATCACTAGGTAAGAGAAGAAATAAATTAAAATTCCTCTGCAGAATAAGGAAATAGATATACATAATGAATGTATAGTAGAATGTAATGACTTCTGATCTCTCCTTTTTGCATGCCTAAGCCTGTTCTTCTGTTCCCAGGCTGATTGTAAAACTGTTTTGGCTTGTAAGTCAATGAGAATTCTCAACCACCTCCAAACTTTAACCTGACAATGGAAGAATGGAGATGGAAGATCAAAGTGTGAATTTTACATTTCCCAGTTCTGCACTTTTGTCAGTTAACAAAAATGTCTTCCTTGCCTTTGAAGAAGATACAGTATACAGCTATCTCAGCATAAGGTAGTAGGGATTCTTTCCTTTTGTTTTAATTTTTTTTCCTTCACACTGATCTAGTTCTCCAAATCCCTTGGCTTTGGGAGGGTTAAACTATTGAAAATAAAATGTAATCTGGGTAAATAGAGGACAGGGACAAAGATAAAACTTCCATCTATGTTAAGATTACACCTTTCATGTCTGACCAGGGACAATAGGTATACTTTTAATCAATATTTAAAAATACACATATTGCTGCCGAAACTGGTTTGGCTCAGTGGATAGAGCGTCGGCCTGCGGACTGAAAGGTGCCAGGTTCGATTCCGGTCAAGGGCATGTACCTGGGTTGCGGGCACATCCCCAGTGGGGGATGTGCAGGAGGCAGCTGATTGATGTTTCTCTCTCATTGATGTTTCTGGCTCTCTATCTCTCTCCCTTCCTCTCTGTGAAAGTTCAATAAAATATATTTTAAAAAAAATACACATATTGCTAATTTAAGGTCAATTAACTTGAGATTCTGAATAGTGTAACTTAAAGTAAAAATAAACACAAGGCAGTATTAGTGAAGTGATTAGACACCTAAACATGAAGTGGGAGCTATTGTTTTTGCCTGTGAGAATTAGGAAACAATTCTAATAGGTAAGACATCCGTGAACAAGATTTCAGTTTCCAGGGAAGGACTTGGGGGAGAGGAAACCACTTACCAAATTTATAGAATAATAGAATGAGTAGATTACTGAAGTTTTCTTCATCTTTTGGACAGATTATTGGAGTCAAGGACTGTTCACAATCTATTTCACCTGCTATTTTACAACTAGATTGTCTGACATTTTCCTTACAGCTTCTCTGGAAGTTATTTTTCTCTCCATTTTATAAAGAAATGAAAGGTCCATTTGTCTTTTCTTAAAATTTTATATTTATGGCTAAAAGTATTACAGATGCCCCTCTTTTCCCCTACCAACCCCTCCATCCCTAGGCCTTCACTGCACTATTGTCTGTGTCCATGGGTTATGCATATATGCATATAAATTCTTTGGTTTATCTCTTCCTGTCTCCACCTCTCCTCAATACTTGTCTTTCTCTGACTGGTTTATTTTTTAAAAAATTTATCTTTATTGATTTCAGAGAAGAAGGGAGAGGGAGAGAAACATCAATGATGAAAGATAATCATTGATCAGCTGCCTCCTGCACACCCCCTATGAGGGATCAAGCCTGCAACCCAGGCATGTGCCCTTGACTGGGATCAAACCTGTGACTCTTCAGTCCGCAGGCTGACACTCCGTCCGCTGAGTCAAACTGGCTAGGGCTCTGACTGGCTTATTTTGCTTAGCATAATACTCTCCAGGTCTCTCCTGGGTCAGAGGGTATGAGACCCTTCTTTTTTACAGCTGCATAGTATTCCATCAAATAGGATCCAGCAATATATTAAAAATATTATTCACCAAGACCAAGTGGGATTTATCTCAGGCATGCAAGGCTGGTACAATATTCACAAATCAATAAATGTAATACATCACGTAAACAAAATGAAAGATAAAAATCATACAATCATAACAATACATGCAGAAAAAGTATTTGACAAAATCCAGCACTTACTTTTCATAAAAACTTTCAGCAAAGTGGAATAGAGGGATTATACCTCAAGATAATAAAGGCCATATGTGACAAACCTACAGCTAATATCATACTCAATGGGCAAAAACTAAAAGTGTTTTCCCTACGAATGGGAACAAGACAGGGATGTCTGTTTTCACCACTTTTATTCTTAGCCACAGGGATCAGATAAGAAGAAAAAGTAAAAGCATCCATTTGTCTTTAATAAATTGTCAATCACCAACTAGTGTTGACTAACTAAGTGGAAAACTAGTGATCAGAACCATATATTCTCCTTCCAAAATCCGCTTTTCCAAAAGCCACGCTACCACCTGAAATTAATAACCTCCAGATGGACCATTTCAGTTCTTCACTGACTGTCCGTGGAAGTAGAGGTCAAGAGGACATTGAAAGCAGAAGCGGTCACTTCAGTGTAGATCACATGGGTGAGCAATTCTCCCTTTTTGCATCCCTCTATACATCTAAAATCTACTTCCAAAAACCAGTATAATTATATTCTGTAAGATTTTTATTTCATTTTTGCCATGCTCAATATTTTCACCACACAGTGAAACCAGCATGTCATAAAATAAGTTAAAAAGTGGAACATAGCCAGAACCTCAAATGGCCCTTTTTAAAATCTATAATAATAAAAGTGTAATATGCTACTTAGACCAGATAGCTGAACAACTTTCTGGACGTCCTTCCTGATGTCCTTCCGGATGACCTTCTGGACAAAGCTGGGGCTGCGAGGGCCAAGGCAAGCTGTTGTTGCTGCGATTGACCAGCAGGCTGTGGTGGGTGGGTGGGGGAAGGAAGGCCTACTCTTGCATGAATTTCATGCATCGGGCCTCTAATATATATATAATCTTATTGCCTTCAGGAGAGGGAAAGATAGAAACATCAATGATGAAAGAGAATAATTGACTGGCATTCCCCACACTGGGGATTGAGCCTACAACCCAAGCATGTACCTAGGCCAGGAATTAAACCTTAGCCTCCTGGTTCATAGGTTGATGTTGAACCAGTGAGCCACACTGAGCAAGCACCAAAAAGCCTTTTATATAATAATCTGATTGTTGT
>NW_006294344.1:355128-357846 GCF_000327345.1 Myotis davidii | reverse complement strand
ATAACAATTTACTTTTCTTGCCAGCGGTTCTCACTGCTTTGCAACTTCACCCACACTTGGAATTGACAGGTGTTCTCATGTTGGACCTTCTGGTTGATGTCTAGTGTTATCTATTGATGTCATCTCATAGAATTCACATTCTCTTCATTACTAATGAGGTGAAACCTCGTATGCTGATTATTCTTTATGCTGATTATTCTTTGCTCACATCTCCTTCCTGAAATCTACCCTCTGCCTGATCTGCTGTAGCTGGTTTGGCTCAGTGGATAGAGTCTTGGATTGCAGACTGAAGGGGCCCGGTTTCAATGCTGGTCAAAGGCACATGCCCGTGTTGGGGGCTCAGTCCTCAGTGGGAGTTGTACAGGAGGCAGCTGATCAATAATTCTCTATCATCATTGATGTTTCTATCTCTCTCTCCCTCTCCCTTCCTCTCTGAAATTAATTAAAAAAAGAAATGAGATTATGCTAAAAATAGTAATGATTTTGCCATGCTTTAAAATAATATATTCTTTTTTAAAAAATATATTTTATTGATTTTTTACAGAGAGGAAGGGAGAGAGATAGAGAGTTAGAAACATCGATGAGAGACAAACATCGATCAGCTGCCTCCTGCACATCTCCTTTTGGGGATGTTCCCGCAACCCAGGTACATGCCCTTGACGGGAATCAAACCTGGGACCTTTCAGTCCGCAGGCCGACGCTCTATCCACTGAGCCAAACCGGTTTCGGCTAAAATAATATATTCTTAATGAACTAATACTTTGAATTTAAGTCAGAATTCTATCAACTAATTGCAGATTCATGTGACAATTAGAAAATTTTCTTATTGTAGAACATATCGAATCACAACATAAAAAGAGTTTTTATAAACACAAATTACAGGAAAACATAATATATTGTCAATAAATATGGCAAAAGCTATTTTTAACTGTCAAGGACAAAGAGAATATTTAAGGACAAAGAGAATTAAAATTGGGTGGGTACAATTTAAATTCCAATATACCATAAGTTACCAATGATATAAAAATTTATCTTGACTAGGCACTGCTATTAAATGGAATCAGTGTAAGCCAATAATGTTGGGCAGAAAATAAAACTGTGGGGAAGTTTAAAAGTCAGAATAAGAACCTAGGAAGCTGGGGGAGAGGGATTTAACCCAGTTACAAGACAGAAAATAAGTCAGAGTCCTATTGCCAGATTAAACAGTATTTAATTAATCTGGCCTGCTGCCCACATATGAAAAGGACAAATACTTGGTAAGGGATATAAACAGTTTGGAACTAGGAGAGGTTTGTTTTAGTTTTAACTCTGCAACAGGTGACTTCGAGGAAAGATGTCTTTAATATTCTTGTACTTCATGGTCTACACCTGTTCACCTGAAACAAAATCCCCACCCTTGGTAGCTCAATGTCTTGATTGAAGATTAAATTAGAGAACACACGTGAAAATTCCTTGTAAACCACATTTTAACATTATTAAGAAACACTTGCTACTGCGTTATTCATAGGTCACATACATAACAGGTTCCCAGTTTAAATATCACTCCCCAGCTATGGATAAAGGCACTCTTATGCTAAACCTTGATATGTAATTACATAAATTTATTCAAGCATGAAATTACTTTGTTAATACATAAAATAACAGATTTTTTATATGTGTTCTTGCAAATGAATGCATTTGTGTAAATAGTGTACTTCATAGGGTACTTATTTTATTTTGTTCTTTCTACTTTTCCTAATAAAATAATATTTGCAGACATAATTCTCTTTATTACTTGTAAACAATAAAATTCATCTAATTTCACACCTGTGGTCAGGGCAGTAAAAATGAAACAGGACTCCATTAATGCAGAACATAAATAAAAAATGTAAATGTTTCTATGGGTTGAATAGTTATTTTTCTTTTATTTAAATTTCTAATACCAAATCATTAATCTGAAAAAAAGAGATACTAGAGTTGTGTTCTTTTTAACCTGGCATATTCTTTGGGATCTATCTCCAAGGTATTATAAACTTAAGGGCCAATGTCATAAAGATACAAATAATTTCACAAGTCAAGAATAAGATTTGAAAATTAGGAAACAATATACCATAAAAAAACAATATGAAAACAAAATTTTAAAAATTTTAGGACCCCAATGGTTAATAAATCCTATTCAAACTTATTAATTAATCAATCTGATAACATGAATTAAATGATTACATAGGCAAATATATATTTATAAAGCACTACTATGAAATAAATTTAGATAAAATCTTACTGTAAGGCAATTTGGAAATATTAAAAGGAGTCTTACATTTCTATAACCACTGATCTGATATTTACACTTCTGAGAATTTATCCTGAGAAAATAACCAGAAATATGCCCAAGTAGAAGATCTGCTTTTTTATTTTTATTTTATTTATTTTTTAAAAATATATTTTATTGATTTTTTACAGAGAGGATGGGAGAGAGATAGTCAGAAACATCGATGAGAGAGAAACATCGATCAAATGCCTCGTGCACGCCCCCCACTGGGGATGTGCCCACAACCAAGGTACATGCCCTTGACCGGAATCGAACCTGGAACCCCTCAGTCCGCAGGCCGACGCTCTATCCACTGAGCCAAACCGGCCTCGGCATGTATTTAAAACATAGAAGATGTTAGTACTAGTTTAACCATTTGCTTTGTAACAGTCTAAGCTGGCCAGCTCAGAAGAAACAGCGAAGGGAAGAAG
>NW_006294344.1:353067-354502 GCF_000327345.1 Myotis davidii | reverse complement strand
AGATTGTATGATTTTCCTGTTCCCTAACTTTTTACCTGGTGGTTTTAAGATCCATGGACAATTATTACCTGAATTGGTTATTATTGTGTGGTTGTAAAATTCTGGTTTACTATTTACTTTTATATTTATTAATTTATTTGCTTCTCTTTCTCCCCTTAAAAATATTTTAGTGTCACTCTGCATTTGTGAATTCAATATTATTATAATCTACTAGAGGTCCGGTGCACAAAAATTTGTGCACTTGAGTGGGGGGCCTCAGCCATCCTGCACCTTCTCAGAGTCTGGGACCCCTCAGGAGATAATCACCTGCTGGTTTAGACCCAATCCCCTGGTGACAGATGGCACACCCGATCCCGCAGTGCCCACCCCGGACTGCACATGGCAGGCCCGGATCCCTTGCTGGGGCAGGCAGCAGCTGGGGATTGCGCTGCCACCTGCAATCCCCTGGTGACAGATGGCACACCCGATCCCACGGTGCCCACCCCAGACTGCACACGGCAGGCCCAGATCCCGTGCTGGGGCAGGCGGCAGCTGGGGATTGCGCTGCCACCTGAGTGCAGTGGGATCTGCCTGCAGTATGCAAATTTAATAGCCATCTTTGTTGGGTTAATTTGCAAACTCTTTTGATTGGCTGATGAGTATTGTGAAGGTATGGTCAATTAGCATCTTTGTCTTTTATTACTGTAGAAGTTTGAACTGAGTAATGGGGGCAGCTTAAAGCTAGTGTTTTAAAGTGGACATTCATGACCAGGAATTCCTAGAAAATTACCAGAAGACTCAATTTCCAGGAAATAAATAATAGAAAGCTATGACACCGTACGAAATATTGTCAGTGAAAAAAAGTGTTCTAGTTACATGAAAATTAGATGTGAAGTATCCATGGTTTTGCCTTTAAGAGCAATTAATTATGTGTTCTATAACTGTAGGTGGATGTGGGGTTAGATTATACACCCCCAAAGTCTTAGGAAGTGCTCTGTGGGCACTGGTTTATGAGTAGATGAGGCAGTCCTGGACAGGATGGAAGTAGCATCCTGAAAGGACAAATGATCAATTCCAAGGCCACGGAGGGACACCACACTCAATGTCAAAACTGTTGAGTGAAGTCACTGCTTCAGAAAGCAGGAGAGCTCTGCAGCATTGAAATCCGAGAGCTACTGCTCATTTGCTGCACAGGGTCTGGATCTTTCAAGGGAATTGCAGTTTCCTTGGTCCCAGGGGGTCATGAGGGGCAGTCTACTGCCATGACCAAGGTCGAGGAATCCCATTACTGACTCAGAGGGAAAGGCAGGGTTTCACAACAGGTGACGGAAAACAGTCATGCCATGGTTATGGATGACAGGTGAGATGGTGGTAATTCAGGCCCCGGATCTCTTGGTGGGTTTATGGAGTAGAGAATGTGTGTCTCATACACTTAACCCCTCCCCCGCCCCTGACG
>NW_006294344.1:350545-352256 GCF_000327345.1 Myotis davidii | reverse complement strand
TTGCTTCAATTCTGCATCTAAGATTATAAAAGATGCAGATTTTGCATATAGTTACTTTCATCAATGGTGAGAATCCCCGGTATGTCACTTAGGATTGAATGATATACTTGTCAACGATTAGCTTAAATTAATTCATAAAAGTCATATATGGTTATCTTCCTGACTATTAGGCTGTCAATCTCATTGATGGAATGTTGAGAAAGAGAGGAAAGAAGGGAGGGTGCTGGCATAAAGAAGGAGAGGGAGGTTAGTAAAGAAAGACAGGAGGAAGAGTTGTGGAGAAGCCAGGGTAAGAGGAGTAATGCAAGGTGGAATTCATTTCAAAGTAGCAGATAAAAGAACAATGAATCTGTAGGCAAAAGGGCTAAAATGCTGTTAGTGAATTTGACAAAGAGATATTTTTATTTTTACCTGAATATGATTTAGTGATGCTTAACAATTCTCTAGCTTAGATGTATTACTTTATAAAGAAATGTGAAGAAATTTTTTTGTTGTTGTTAATCTTCACCCAAGGATATTTTTCCAATAAATTTAGAGAGAATGGGAGGGAGGGAGGATGGGAGAGAGAGAGAAAAAGAGAGAGAGAGAGAAACATCAAGGTGAGAGAGACACATTGATAGGTTGCTTACCACACTGCCCCTAACTGGGCCTGGAATTGAACGTGCAA
Source organism: Myotis davidii (assembly GCF_000327345.1). Classification (NCBI taxonomy): domain Eukaryota; kingdom Metazoa; phylum Chordata; class Mammalia; order Chiroptera; family Vespertilionidae; genus Myotis; species Myotis davidii. The sequence continues at coordinate 351,589 of NW_006294344.1, read as the reverse complement.
CCCAGGTAGATGCCCTTGAATAGAACTGAACCTGAGACCCTTAAGGGCGAGGGCTGACGCCCTAACTACTGAGCAACACTGACGAGGGTTGAAGTATTATTTTTTTTTATCATAAACGAAGTAAAAAAAAAAACACTGAGGAAAAACATTACATATATAACAAAGGATTGCCAACTCTAACATAAAAATAAACTTTTAAAATCAATTTGGCACTATAAATAAAAGGACACAAACAGACTCTCACAGAAAATAAAATATAAACAGCTGAAATCATGGGAACATACATCTCTCCTCGGTAGGAATGAAAAAACTTTGAATTAGAACATTACTTAGATATTTTTGTCTTCAATATTAGCAAAACAATATTTGAAAAATACTCTTAGTGGGGATAAGAATTTTCCTGCACTGTTATAAATCTAAGCAAATTTTTGAAGGCAATTTTTTTTTCATATATTTTATTGATTTTTTACAGAGAGGAAGGGAGAGAGATAGTTAGAAACATTGATGAGAGAGAAACATCAATCAGCTGCCTCCTGCACACTCCCCTCTGGAGAGTGCCCGCAAACAAGGTACAAGCCCTTGACCGGAATCGAACCTGGGACCTTTCAGTCCGCAGGCTGATGCTCTATCCACTGAGCCAAACCGGTTTTGGCTGAAGGCAATTTTGTGATAGATATCAAGAGTCAAAGTAATTTTATGTCATTCTGATGCTCAATGTATTCTAGAAATGTATTCTAGAAATGTATTCTAAAGATGCCATAAGAAATATGAAGTTAGACTATTTATAGTGTTGCTAATAATAAATTTAATAGGCTTACATTTTCAAAAGATGATGATGCTCAAATAAATAATATTTATAGAGAAATTATACAGCCAGTGATTTTCTTTGTAAAATAATATTGTATGGCATGAAGAATCGTATCTGATAAAAGAGAAACATGGTAATTAGCATACCACCGCTCCCCTTCCCATCGGCTAATCAGGGCAATATGCAAATTAACTGCCAGCCAAGATGGCGGCTAATTTGCATATGTAGGTGACAAG
>NW_006294344.1:348316-349400 GCF_000327345.1 Myotis davidii | reverse complement strand
TGCTCTGTACATGACGGGTGCGGCGCCCCAACTCCCCAATCAGCCCTGCTCTGAGCCTGACCAAGGTCTACACCTAGGGATTGGGCCTGCCCTCTGCCACCCGGGAGCAGGCCTAAGCCAGCAGGTCATTATCTCCCGAGGGGTCCCAGACTGTGAGAGGGCACAAGTGGGGCTGAGGGATACCGCCCCCACAACAACCAGTGCACAAATTTTTGTGCACCAGGCCTCTAGTCCTATATAATAAAAGGGTAATATGCAAATTGACCCTAATGGCGGAATGATCAGAATGACCGCTCGTCCAGTCACTATGAGGTGCACTGAACACCTCTCAATCCCTTCCTGGGCCAGCAGGCTCCCATCGCCTGATGGTGAATGGGGAACCAGGGGTTGGTGGCAATGGGGGGCGGGGCCGGCTTCTGGCAGCCAGAGAAGATAGCCCTGATCACAGGCCAGGCCTAGGGACCATACCCGTGAACAATTATCTGGTATAAGATAATTTAAAGTAAAAAATAGGATAAACTGTTTAAGTAGCGAGTTTCATATAAAGATTGTGTATGCATGTGTGCATGCACGCACACACATGCTCTATCTTATTTTGAGATGCCCCTTCCTTTATGTTATTCAAAATAATTACAATAAAAGAAATATCTTACAGTTTTTCATATAGATCATTTCTGCAAACTCATTTATCCTTGATAATAATGTAACATTTAAAAAATTATGCTAACTAAAATTTAGATGAGAAAAGTAGGTTTGAACTACACAGCTCTGCTGATAATCAACAGCTGTTGGAAAAAAACACACAAATAAACCCTTGATTATTCCTCTATGACATAGGGGGCAGGAAGGCACCCACATGAGAATTGGTACCCAAACCCCCGTTCTTGGGGGCCTACTTACTTCACCTCTCTATTTCTCTCAGTTACTTCACTACAAAATAGGAGATATCTGTTATGGGTTCACTCAGCGAGATAGACCACCGACTCAGAATTTAAATTTGAGAGCCTTTATTAAGCTGGCCAGCTGACTACAGTTACAGCACCCTGCCGAAGCAGAGGCTGAACTGCAGCCGACTTCCATGGCC
>NW_006294344.1:326309-348040 GCF_000327345.1 Myotis davidii | reverse complement strand
GGCCTGTTGTCAGTACCTTCCTATCTATGTGTTTTAGGAACAGACAGCACAGAATGACCCGTCTGGCCAAAGCGCCAGATATGCACCCCAGCACAATATCATTATATCTATTTTATAAGCTTTTTGTGAAAATTACAAGTGATTAACAATTACTAAGCACTAAGTAAATGTTATCATTGTTTTTACATTATATTATAAAACACGATTGCTTCCTAAATAATTGTACTAGCAAAACTTAATCATTGCCCCCACTCAAAATTACCTTTCTTTTTCAAATTATTCAAATTTAACAGGGAGGTCTGGGCTAGTGAAATTATTGGAATCTATTTGGGATAATTCATTGAAATTATTTCCAATGAAGCCCAATATCCTTCTGACTTACAGGATCCTTACAGATGATTTTTTTTAGGTGCAAAAATTTTCCCAAATAGAAAATACATCAAATAGTTTGACAAGTAGTTACATGAGCCTCACTAGTTCTTAAGTCATCTTTGTGATCTAAAATCATTGTTCAGTAACAGACAACCAGCTAAATTAGTACATACCTGTTGAAAAATATGTACTAATTAGTATAATACCAACAATACTGTGATTTTTATCCATTATTTTATTAAGGCTGTTATATAGCAAATATATCTACCATCTAAACATACATACATACATACATATATACCTAAAAAGTTATAGACTTGATTTAGAAGATCAATAAAAAATATCCCTACATAATATTGGCACATATGAAATTTATAAATGTATACATATATACACTGAGTGGCCAGATTATTATGACCGGCCAGATTATTATGACCACCCCATCAGTAATTCATTGATACTTCCAAAAATAATGAATATTGAAAACTTCCTAAGCAAATACTCTCAAGATTTTATTATTATTACTAGAGGCCCGCTCCTAGCCCTGCTTCTGCGCTTGCCAGCTGTGAGCCCAGCACAGGGCTTCTGGCTGAACAGCACTCCCCTATGGGAGCGAACTGACTACCAGGGGGTGGCTCTTGCATTGAGCGTCTGCCCCTGGTGATCAGTGTGCAACATAGCAACCACTTGTGCCATCGTTTGGCCAATTTGCATATTAGCCTTTTCTTATATAGGATTATTATTATTTGCATAACTAATTCACTTCATTGTACTGATGGGGTGGTCATAATAATCTGGCCATTCTACAAATCCAGTATATATCATTGGAATTTTTGCTTTAATCAGATTAATGTCAAGCTTAATGCTTTCTGCCTTAACCTGAAGCTGGGGATGGTTTCTTTCATTAAACCAGCTGATAAGCACAGGCAGGAGGGGTTGGAGGATCAGGTGCACAGGTTGTAGTCGTGTGTCGTGGGTAAGCATCCAACATGCATGCTTGACTACTGATGAGAGGCTATGGAAATGCGTCTGCAGAGCAAAAGGGTCTCCGCACCTACCCTGGCCACTGCAGCTCTAACCAATGAAAAACGTTTACTGTGTTACAAAATGCCATCCATTTGGTGCTGCTCTGCTTCAGGCCCAACTGTTGTGGCAAAGGGTGCGAGGTTCAATCCCCCCGATCGCGAGGAACTCAGTGGCAACGCAGCATACTGCATACCAATACGGAGAAGTGCTAATGGGCATTGGGATTTGGATGTGTGTTTTCATTTCAGGGCACAATTAAAGTATTTGGCAAAATGTCTTACACTACAGCTCAAGCCTATTTAGGGGAAAAAGCACTTACTTTATTTATTTTTCCTCTGCATACTGCTGCTGCTCTCCAGTGTGGCATATTCTAGCAGCATGGGTTGATACAACCTTGCCAAAGCAGTTTGTTGTAACTCTCCTTGGCCAATAAACCCAGCCAGATTCAGAAAAGAAAAAAAAAAGTGTTGCCATTTTTCCGTTTTTCACTGCAAGAAGTATTCATGTTGTTTTAAAAAAAGATTTTTAAATTTATTTTTAGCTAAAGGAAGGGAAAGGATGAAGGATGAAGAGAGGGAGAGAGAGAGAGAGAGAGAGAGAGAGAGAGAGAGAGAGGTGAGGATGAAGCATGCATAGGCTGCCCCTTCCGAGAGAGAGAGAGAGAGAGAGAGAGATGTGAGGATGAAGCATGCATAGGCTGCCTCTTCATGGCCCCCACCAGGATCACTCTGCAATGGAACCAGAAACCTTTCTGTGCATGGGCAATGCCCAACCAACTGACCCACACCGGCCAGGGCAGTTTTTTTTTAAATATATATTTTCCCATGAAACCTTACCAATTTAGAATCTAAATTTGTGAGGATGAAAAATAAGTAATAACTAATAAAATAAAAGTAACTTGTTTGCACGTGTAAAAGCTATTATTATATCACATATGAAGCAAATTATTTTCAAAGATTTTCTTTCACTGAGGAAGTAGAACTCTAATAGTTGCAGAAATGATTTGGGGAAAGTAAAATTTATATCACAATCTAAAGAGTAGCTATCAACTAACTGGGCATTTAGGAAAATGCAATCTTTGAGCAACAAAGCAGTTGCTCATATGTGATGGATTGAATGTCCTGGATTTTTTTTATTTTTTATTTTCAGCTGGTCACATGACAACTTTCAACAGGTGCTATCAAGTTGTGGACCATTTGTTTTACCCTTTCTGGTTTTTCAGAGCTGTTAGAAAATGAGACGTTCCCTGTTGTCTGTTTATGTGTGAGTTTTGTTTTGTTTCATGGACCCAGGAGACCCCAGACAGAGTGGTCTGTTTCCAGGTTATCTTCCTTCTGGGTGGAAATAATGGTAAGAGTTGTTGCTGACATGTGCCAGGGACTGTAATCCACAGTTATTTATATAGAATTTATCTAATTCTATTGCTTACATTACTATGAAGTAGATACGGCTATCTCCTCCTCTATATACGAGGAAGGTAAGGCACAGAGATTAAGCAATTTGCCAAATCTAACAAGGTTAGTGGCGGGAAGAGTTCCAGTCCAGGGCACCTCGCTCCCCAGCCTGAGTGCTCTTACCTCCTGGCTGTTCAGAGAGGCGTGGGCACTGCCAGGACCTGGGGGCTCTATAGATAGCTGTGCCCTGGATGAAAAGGCATCCTGTTAGCAAAATGACAGCGGGCTTACAAAACATAGGCGTGTACAAGAGAGATGGATGCAAAGGAGGAGAGAAACAGAAATGGTAGCAGGGAACACGTGGACAAACCAGGACATCCTAAAAGCCAAGAGGTGCGCGAGAGAGGAAAGTGGCTGGTAAGGGGCACAGGTACTGTCTTGGCCTTGACCTTGAAGTAAAACATGAGCACAGGTGAGGGAGTTTTGCAAAAGTTTAATCTAAAATGTCCCGTGGGATTTCTAGTACTGCCGCTAGTGTTGTCTTTATGAGCGTGTGGTTTCCTGCGGGCTTTTTACCTGTGTGATTAGATATATGTTCAGAGGGGATGGTGCCGGACACCCTGCAGTGTCATATTGAGGTCGGTGTGGAAGGGGCTATGTGAGGGGCTTACAGAGATCAGGCAAGCTGGAGAGTTAGGAGAGGCCTGCTATTCTGAGACTGGACCGCATCCTGAAGATGGAAGGGCCACGGTAGAAGTTGTTTGACAAAAAGATGCCGCTCCTCTGTAGGTAAATGTGAAAGTTTCTTCTGGGTCTTCTGCCGGTTTATTTGTGCATACTTTACACTTGCTAATTATCTCAGTCACACCCAGACACAACCTACAGCCCTGCCCTTCCAGGATGAAAAATAAACTTCCTTTAAACTAAGATATACTCTAATCCCAAGCTGGAAACAACAACAACAAAAGACATGTGGAAATTGAGGTTGAGGTCAATGAATCATAAAAACAAACAAATGGGCAGACAAATCTGCAAAACCCGTAAGTCAAGGGCGAGGGTGGGTTAGTCAGAGGCTCTAGAACACAGGAGGGAGACAGGCCGCGAGAGGACCCCGCATGGCCTCAGCACAGTTTCCGGGGGCAGTAGAAGGCTTATTCACATATAATTTAGTTTGGTGTATGCATTTTTTATTTCTAGACACTGTGTACATTTCATTTAATTTTAATATTCCATAATAGGAGATTTTGTTTTACTCAAATAAACTTTTCCTTATGGGGTCAATATAATCTAGCTGTGGTTAAAGAAGTTATTGTGTATTAATATAATATATTAACAATGATTTTAAATTTATATTTAACATAAATTTTACTTATAAGCATTAGAAAGACACTGGAGATCTTTAATTCTTTCTTTCTGACAGATCTGTGACATTATGTCCATCTCACAACTTACGATTACCCATGAATGTAAAATATATATGCATATTCAAAATAGCACAGTGGAATTTACAGTACACATGTAAACAGAATGCATGATCAAGTCTCCTACAAATCAATACTTTTTTTTTATTGTCTTAGTTTTTTGAACTGTAATAAAGCTATAAAATTATATATGACTTTAAGAAAGGATGGATTAAATAAACTTTATTTGCATATAATAATATAGTTTACCCTAAGAGAAACAAGAAAATCATTCCTAAATGAGTTGATTAATAAATTATTCTATATTTTGGTCAATTTAAAAACATCAAAAGGAACATATCAGTAGTTTTTTGACATATTCTTTTCATTAAATATATAAAGAAAGTTTTTTAGGGTTGCAGGGAGCATTCTGTTAGTCAAGTTGAGCTAAGATTTATATATATTCATAATTTAGTCATAGTCTTCAAAAGTAAAATGAAAAAAAATGACAATGATTAGAAATAGCTTAATAAGGAAACTCATGTAAACTTCTTAAAATACCCACTCTAAATATCAGTTACTGGACAGAAAACTAAAGGTTTAAACATTTCTTCCAAATTAATTTATAACTTTATGCAATTACTATATTAATGTAAGGAAAATTTTGGTTTAAAAAGTAATTTCACAGATAATCACAAAATAGTGAAACAAAGATAGTCGAGAACACATTGAAAATTAAATGAAGAAGTAGTTTCATTGCAAGTATCTTAATATTTTCCAAAAGCAAATCAACACATTAAAGAATCACAAATCAGTGGGGAAATGACTATTTTTAAAATATGGCACTGGGAATTAAGAATATGTTTGGGGAAATAGGAATAACACAAAATACATTTACATGAAAAGTTAGTTCTATACCCAAATCTTTAAAAACAGCAGATGGTAAGGAGATACAGGAACAGAATGAAAGACAACAACATTAAAATGTTAGAAAAAACAACGGTGAATGTTAGGAACATATTTATTATATCCTTAAGTTCTAGAGGCTCTCTTTATATAAAATAAATAAATCATTTAAGAACAATTGCAAATACACTGGATGTAGAAAATTCTGAGAAAAGAAAGATGACCGATTTGGCTCCTATCTCTCGCACTATCAACTCTGAATTTTCTATTTCTTCAAAATAAATAGTGGCTGAACTGCACAGTGTGAAATGCAAGTTGGTTTTAGGTGCTGCTGACGTTCTAACAGGGACCAGGAATGCTCTCCTGTAGCAGAGCTAGCACCTGGAAATCCACAGGAATGAGGATGAAGGTTAAATGTCGGTTGCAGGGAATGCTTGTTCTCAGATCTCTGTGACCGCAGGATGGTAAGCAACAGTGTCCCCTCTGTTCTCCTTAGTTTTAGAGAGACCGTGTCATGGCTGCCTGATTGAGTTAGGAAATTAGTGCCTTGTATACCCGAGGCCTCAAGCATCTCACCTCAGGACCTGCACATGCCTGCTTCCTCAACCACATGTCAAAGTGGGAGGAAAGGCTCTCTCACTTATACTCTAGGCCACAGCCCCCCGTAGCAGACCAAGATAAATAAAAAGTTTCAAAAGAGACCAGAAACCTGAGAGGTAAAGACACCAAACAAACAGGACCTAAAGTCGGTAGAGCTGGAGCGTGACACAGAACAATTGAACAGCACATATTTTATGTCAAAATATGACAACCATTCAAAAGGCCTGTGGAAACAAACTGAGAGAACGTGCAGCATAATGGATTTTACCTTATTATGTAAATGCATCTTGTAAATTCATAACAAAATGGCAGTTTCAATTTTTAAAAACTGAGCAAAGAAATAACCCTAAGGCCAAAATGCATATCGCAAACATATCCAATTTTACCAACAACTAACAATTGCCAATTAAAATGTAATACATATTTGAGCTATTAAGTACCATATTTCATCACACTAAGAGGGCATCATGTCGAAGATGTATGGCTATGTGTTGTGAACATTGAAGAAAATAAATTACCAGTCATACTCTGTTATGGTACAATGCTATGAAACCATGGATTGTAAGACATGAAAAAATGGATGGAGTAGATAAAATCTGACATAAAAACTTACCGGTTAAAATGTTTTTGTTTCTTAGATTGTCTTCAATTGGATTTTTACAAAAATTCCATTTTAAAAATAAAAGCAAGACAGGTAAAAAATGTAGTGACTTAGGAAACAAAAAATGCAGAATGTATTTGTGTCACATGGTAAAGTGTGTTCACTACTTAGAGAGAAGTATTAGAAGTTCATATGAAACTACTTCATTATTTTTAATGTATTGTAGATTTTTCTTAGATGAAATGAAGTAAATTACATTGCACAGTCATATCACATTATCATGAGTTAGTGCATCTTCATCTTATTGCATTCAGTGTGTATGTGTGTGTATATGAGGTGTGTGTGTGTGTGTAGGAAGCATGAAAACTCATCAAAAAGAAAATTTTTTATGAAATATTAAATGAGATATAGAAAACTGAGTTATTTTGTACTCAAAATTACTTAGCAGGCTGGTTTTAGTACTAGTAGAGGTATTATTTATTTTTTCCTCCCCTTTCCCTCCCTACTCTCTCCCTTTTTCTCTTCTCTTTTCCTCCTTTTCTCACTTCCTTCTTCCCTCTCTTCTCTCTTCCTCCTTCCTTCCATCTTCATTTTACTTTTTTCCTCACCCCCTCTTTTTTTTGTAAAGAAAAAGAGGAAAAATATGTATCAATGTATATTTTAGAGGATGCGTTAACAAATGTAAAATTAATGATTAATGCAAAATCATAAAACTTTGAATGTAAGTTATTTATTCCAGGCTGTGAGAAAGACCTCATGGGCTCATATTTGTAAAGATGTGGCAATTTTCCAAAAAGCACAATAAAAAAGTGAGAAAAGTGGAATATTTCAAACTTAGGTATATTTCAAATGTAATTTTAAAATTCTCAGAACTTTCTTATATCATAAATAGACCTACTATCAGTGTTACATTTTGTTTTAAGAACAATAGCCGAAACCGGTTTGGCTCAGTGGATAGAGCATCAGCCTGTGGAATGAAAGGTCCCAGGTTCGAGTCCGGTCAAGGGCATGTACCTTGGTTGCAGGCTCATCCCCAGTAGGAGATGTGCAGGAGGCAGCTGATCTATGTTTCTCTCTCATCGATGTTTCTATCTCTCTCTATCTCTCTCCCTTCCTCTCTGTAAAAAATCAATAAAATATATTTTAAAAAAAGAACAATGATTACATGATTCTCAAAATATTATGTTCAATATCAGAAATTCAAACAATGCAGAATGTGCAAAGGAATGGAAAACTATTATTTGAAATTCCTTCATTAAGAAATAATCTTCATTAACTCAGTTGAATACACTTTCAGACACTTCATTGCATCTACACAGATGGAAATGTACTAAGTACTAAACAGACAGGCAAACATTCAAATGAAAATTTTATGCTACATAAACTGCGTTCACTAGTAAAACAAAACAATCAAATTTAGTTTTGCTTTAATTCATAAGAAAAAAGCAACTCAAATAAAACCAAATTAATGTTTCAAATAGGTATATATTTCTTCATTTTAATAGATTGTGTTTACATGAATATTCCTCCCAGGCAAATTGAAAAAGAATATAGAACACATTTATACATTGTACTCCTTTTTTAAACAGCATGTTTCAAATTTAGAAAGTACTATTTTGTCCCCTGCTGTGTAACATACACAAATTATTCCTCTCACATTGATTTCCAGTACCCTGCCCTCATGTTTGAATGCTAACATTTTTATTTCAATAACTTTTATGTATTTTCATTATATACAATGTTAATACTTTTCTTCTGAGTTATTCGTATGAATCCTAGATGTGGACTCACATTGTCATAGCTTCTCTCTTACTCACTTATGTATTTTGATAATCACTAGATTGTCTGGGTTTTATTATAAAGTTCTCTCTCTCTCTCTCTCTCTCTCTCTCTTTCTCTCTCTCTCCTCAGATAATTGATTTACCAATGTCTCCTATTGCCTTTTGAGTATAACCATTCCTTAATTGAGTGCTGTCATTTTTGTGTGTGTGTTTTTTTGTCAGTTGCACTTTAATTTCTTCTGAACTCCGTAGACAGCTCCATTGGGATTTTTTTTTTAAATATATTTTTTTGATTTTTTACAGAGAGGAAGTGAGAGATATAGAAAGTTAGAAATATCGATGAGAGAGAAGCATCGATCAGCTGCCTCCTGCACATCTCCTACTGGGGATGTGCCCGCAACCCAGGTACATGCCCTTGACCGGAATCGAACCTGGGACCTTTCAGTCCGCAAGCCGACCCTCTGTCCACTGAGCCAAACCGGTTTCGGCTCCATTGGGATTTTTTATGTTGAATATGAAAAAATCAAGGAAAGTACATGCAGCAAGGAGCACAGTTGACTCCATGTGTGTCTTAAATTCGGGTATTAGGCTTTGTTATTTATTTATTTCAGTGCATTTCAAAAACTGAAATGAGAGCGATAATTTTTTAAATCTTAAACCCCCAGGCAACTCCCTCAGCTGACAGCTGACAGCCTGCTTTCTATCTATGAGACTGTCTCTATTTTTCTTGTTACTTCAATTTGTTCATTAGATTCCACATCTGAGTGAGATCATTTGGTACCTGTCTTTCTCTGCCTGGCTTATTTCACTTAGCACAGTGCTCCCTTCATACTGTCGCAAAGGGTAAGATTTCCTTCTTTTATGTGGCCGAATATTATTCCACAGCTTTTTTATCCACTCATCTACTGATGGACACTTGGGCTGCTTCCAAATCTTGGCTACTGTAAATAATGCTGCAATAAACATTAGGGATCCATATATTCTTTCAAATTTGTGTTTCAGGTTTCTTTGGATAAATTCCCAGAAGTGGAATTGCTGGATCATAAGGCAGTTCCATTTTCAATTTTTTGAGGCAACTCCACACTGCTTTCCTCAGTAGCTGCACCAGTCTGCATTCCAACTAGCAGTGTGTGAGGGTTCCCTTTTCTCCACATCCTTGCAAACACTTGTTGTTTGTTGGTTTATTGATGATATTCATTCTGAGAGGTGTGAGGTGGGTATCTCATTGTGCTTTTAATCTGCATTTCTCTGATAATTAGTGACTTTGAGAATCTTTTAATATGTCTATTGGCCATCTGTATGTCCTCTTAGGAGACATGTCTATTCAGGCCCTCTGCCCAATTTTTAATTGGATTTTTTGTTGGTTTGGTGTTTGCTGTATGAGTTTGTTATGCATTTTATTAATATTAACTCTTTATCAGATGTATCATTAGTGCATATGTGCTCCCATTCACTGGGCTCTCTTTTCATTTTGTTGATAATCTCTTTTGCGGTGCAAATCCTTTTTAGTTTGATGTAGTCCCATTTGTTTGTTTTCTCTTTTCTTTCCCTTGCCAGAAAAGATATAGCAGAAAAAAATGTTGCTGTGAGAAATGTCTGAGATTTTACTGCCTAGGTTTTCTTCCAGGATTTTTTATGGTTTTGAGTATAACATTCAAGTCTTTAATCCATTTTGAGATTATTCTTGTGTATGGTGTAGGAAAGTGACCTGTAGGAAAGTGGTCTAATAGCAGTTTCATTTTTTGCACATATCTGTCCAATATTCCCAGCACCATTTATTGAATAGTCTTTTACCCCACTGTGTGTTTTGCATTCTTTGTTAAATTATTTTTGACCGTAAAGGTGTGGGTTTATTTCAGGGCTCTCTATTCTGTCTCATTGACCTCTATGTCTGTTTTTATGCCAGTGCCATGCTGTTTTGATTACTATAGCTTCATAGTAAACTGTAGATTACAGTAGCTTTGTAGCAAGGTAGTGTGACTCCTTCAACTCTGTTCTTCTTTCTCAAGATTGCTGTTGCTATTCAGAGTCTTTTGTGGTTCCATGTAAACTTTTGGAATACTTGTTCTAGTTCTGTGAAATATGCCTTTGGTGATAGGAATAGTGTTGGATCTAGATTGCTTTGGGGGGCATGGGCATTTGAGAGCAATGGTGTTTTAATGTAGACTGTGGCCTCTTTTCACTCTCACTAGGAGTCTGCAAGTGGCCAGGAGATTTTGTATAGACTGTATGCCAAGTTTTCCCTTTAGCTTTTGAAATGAATCACTTTGATTTCTGTACTTACATCAATGGAGGGAATGATTTGAGCACTTTGAAGTTACTACTTCTCCACTGTTAAAATATTTACTGCCTTAGAATCTTAATGATTGAGGTCCTGATTGTTTAGCCTTTTAAGTGATTCTGGAGTATGGTTGTTACATTCAACTCTCCCTATTGCCTTTCTTAGATCCACTAGCACTCACTGCATACTCACCCCCTTCAGCTAAGTCAATAGCCTCTTAAAACTGGGGAGATTACACGCGGCAACTTTTTATTCCTGTGTCAAGGCAAGAAGAATGCTTTTCAAACTTCCATGCATCATGATTTGGAACATATGCTACTAATCAGTAGAGGCAAGGATACGACAAAGGAAAAATGAAAGATTGATTGCTGACCATCTTCACACAGACAACTGCTTCACAAGCGGTCTCCCAAGTTATAAGTGCATTCTATGCACACTATACACAAAACAGCAACTGTGCCTGCCCCTCTTAACAGTGGCAAGGCCTCGGGGAGCACCGGGCTTTTCCACAAGCAACAAAGCCATATACCCAGGTCCCTTGCTTGACAAAAGGAAAATGGTGGAAATCAATAAAAGCTAATTAAATCCCTTAATTGGAATATGGACCAACTGGTGCTTACTTACATTTAGTTCTGGAAATTTATAATGCAAACAAAGGTTGTAAGAGGAGTATTTAAACTTCTTGAGAGAATAAGCAGTTTTATAGAATCATATATAATGAAAAAAAATTTAGTTACAAATAATTGATGTGTTAAATTGAACTTTTCCTCATCTAGTAATTAGATCATCACCCTGTAGGAAGCTACCAGTAACAAGTTTATGTATTTTGTGTTTAACCGATAAACATTACATAAAACTGAAAAACACATACCTGAATTTGTGAAAATTCTGTGATTATGAATCTTTATTCATTCAGACTTGCTTACTGCCCAAATAATTATTCCTTTATCTTATGATAAATATTAACATCCACTGTGCATAATAAGCCTCTGTATGATATAACTTTATCATATATTTTTCTTTGTAAAAATACTAGAGAAACTTAAAGTTATATATGTGCAATTATAGAGGGACAATCTGTCTCTCTCTATAGGAATGGGTTTGTGGCTACTTCACTGAAGCATTCCAGGCTTTCCACATCATGGTGTAAGCTCACATTTCTATTTTGCTGTTTTTTTTTGGGGGGGGAGAGTTTTTTTTAAATGTTTGTTGTTGGCACTACTACAGATGTCCCCAGCACCCCCACTTTTGCCCACTTCTACCCAGCCCCTGCTGCCTGACCCCCGCCCTCACCACTCTGCTCTTTGTGTGTTCGGGCTATGCATATATGTTCTTTGGCTAATCTGTCTTTTACCCATTACTCCCATGCCCTTTGATTCTCCATTTTATAGGCCTACAGAACTAAATTATCATCTCTACCAAAGTGAATTTTGTTCTTGGAAACTAGTCACGACAAAGAAATCCTGGAGAGATAAATATAGAAATCATATTTTAAAAATATATGCATGAGCTTTATTGTTAATACCAGAATATGACTATTTGTGGTTAAATTTTCTTTTCTTTTTATTGGTTTGTCAAAGACTTATTGAGAATATTATCAAATAATCAAAATAGTTAATTAATTACATACTTTGACTTATTTAAAAAATGTGATGTTCTATGGAAAATCTAGTGCACAACTACTTGTTCCATAAAATAATTACACTCGATAAAAGCACCCACTGGATTCTAGTTTGAATCATTGTTAAGAAAAACCAGCCAAAAAGTCTCTATTCTTTCAAATAAACTTCAAAGAACATGTAATTCACCTACAAATTGAGATTTAGGGGACCAGTTTGTTGTGTAAGAGCACTTCATAGTGACTGGAAAAATGCAGACATCAATAATAGAATTAGAGGCCTACCTATATAAATGCGGGGTTCCTTCTACTTATTTCATGTACATGTACAGTTTTGTGTGTGTATCCAAAGGGGGATTTTATTTTTCCCTTATTAATTTGTATTGTTGAATCCTTTAAGCTAAAAAAGGGATTGAGTGAGAGGGAAATGTTATTCACACCCCCCTGATGAAACAGTCATCAAGTGTCAATTAGATAGTAAGTGAAATTGAAGAGCTGAGCTGTGGGGAAAATTATATCTGTGTTAAATATGAAACTAACCTTATTTTCTAGATGAGAAAATCAAGGCATGATTATTTTTAAATAATCTGCCCATGTTAGGACTTCAGGTAAGTAGTAGAGTCAACCCAGACAACAGTGCTCTGGAGTCCAAGGTGAATCCTGATTTATGCTTCTCCATTAAGTAGAGGAGAAAAATGAGGCAGGGAATGTTTGCTTTTGGTCTACACAAAAATAGTGAGGAAGACAATGTTAATAACAGATGAAGATTAATGGCAAAGAGAGGACCAGGACGAAGGTGATGCAAGCTTGCCACCTAGGTGACAAAATGTTAGGTGGCATTCACTTTCAGTTTGTGTAAGTGCCAACACAGGCGGAGTGAGAATTCCTCCTTCAATTTTAAATAACTTCATTCTTTTTTAAAAAAATGAGAAGAAAACTGCTGTTTAGTTTTGGTGTCAGTGACTAAGAGAATTGAGCACCTGGTAGCCACCTGTTACATGCTTTATTTGGTGTGCACCTTTGTTAAATTTCCAAATAAGCCCTAGACTTACGGATGTAGAGTATATTTCTGAGAATGACCACATGGTAGGTTATATGGTAAGAGAAACCTTAAGAAGATACCTCCTAAGCGTATTCCCCACAATATTGAAGAAAAATAAATAAGAAAGAGGTTGGGTAGATGGATGCAGTATCAACTACAGAACAGGAAGTTTAGCCAAAACAATGGGAAATAGCTTGATAATTATTTGTTTTATACACTCAAGTGCACCATCTATACTATTAAAAGCATAATATGCTAATTAGACTGAATGACCTTCTGGATGTCCTTCTGGACAAAGCTGTGGTGGCAGAGGCCCAGGCAGAGGTGATTAGAGGTGATCAGGAAGGCAGGAGAGCAGTTAGGGGGCAATCAGGCAGGCAGGGAGAGGGGTTAGGGATAATTAGGCAGGTAGGCAGGCAAGCAGTTAGGAGCCAGCAGTCCTGGATTGCGAGAGGGATGTCCAACTGCCAGTCGACATCTCCCGAGGGGTCCCAGATTGGAGAAGGTGCAGGCCAGGCTGAGGGATGCCCCGCCCCCCCCCCCACACACAAATTTCGTGCACTGAGCCTCTAGTATATATATATATTTGAGTGTATTTACCAGAGGAAAAAGTGGCCATTTGATAGTGCATGGTAGGTGGTATAGGAGGGAGGTGAAGGAGTTTCTTTTAAGGGAAGTAAAGGCAATTGTTAGAGGATCATGGTGCTCTTTTCCATAACTGTACTTAAATATAATGTTAAAATAAATGTAAACTTCTAACAACAACAACAACAAAACACTCACTAATAGAGCCAAACACAAGCTAACATGAGTGAACTAAAAAATACCTGGCAAGCCTGGCCAGTGTGGTTCAGTGGTTGAGCCTCAACCCATGGGCCAGGATGTCACCAGATTCCTGATCAGGGCACATGCCTGGGTTTTGGGCTTGATCCCCAGTAGGGGGCATTCAGGAGGCAGCCAATTGATGTTTCTCTCTCATTGTTGTTTCTATCTCTCTCACCCTCTCCCTTCCTCTCTCTAAAATCAATTTAAAAAATACTTGTGAAAAATCCATATAAATGACAGACTAAGGACTTGAAGATTTACTCATGTAATTTTTTTTTTTAACTTTGGATATGAATATAGAACAAAACATTTCAGGTTCATCCACACATGGAATTCTACATTGCTCCAAAGAACATTCTCTGACTGGAAGCTGTTAAAGTCAATTAGTGAGTGTGTCTTAGCCTGGAATGATGATGTTGAAACATCACTTGTTATGGCATATTTTGAATTTATTTTTTTCTTTTTTATACTGACTTTTTTTGGGTGACATTGGTCAATAAAAATATATATGTTTCAGGTATACAACTCTATAACACATCAGCTGTACCTTCCATTGTATGTTTATGGCCC
Source organism: Myotis davidii (assembly GCF_000327345.1). Taxonomy (NCBI): domain Eukaryota; kingdom Metazoa; phylum Chordata; class Mammalia; order Chiroptera; family Vespertilionidae; genus Myotis; species Myotis davidii. Next base: position 333,624 of record NW_006294344.1, on the reverse strand, counting down.
CAAATCAAGTCTTCTTCCATCACTATTTATCCCCCCTTTACCTTCTTCTACCCCCCCCCACCCCCGCCCCAATCCTCTGGCAATCCCTACTGTTGTCCATGCCCATGAGTCTTTCTTTTTTATTTCCTTTATATCATACTTGTTATTGGGTGTGAAAACCATTGTACTGTAAAACAAAAACAAAACACAAACCTCCAAAGGAGTTGTTTGAAGGGTAATTTAAAAGTCACTAGGGCAAAACTGTTTAGCAAAGCAGTCATGATGAGAGAAAAAGGCGTACATCTAGGATCTGGACATTCTTTCCCTGTCCACTGCAATTCCCATGGGCTAAGCCACCATTTTCTTTTTCTGCACCACTTCTACACTAGTCCCCTTACCCTGATGCAGAGTTTCCTCATTGGAGGAGCCAGAGTGACCCTGTTACAATTAAGCCTTATCAGGTATAACATCCTCTAATGACTTGTCATCATTTTGGCATAAAATCTACCTATTTTTGTATATATGTTCTTAAATGGCCTACAAGGTCTTCCACTCAACGCTAGCTCTTTACCTCAACACATTCCATTCTCCCGCTCACTCTCGCTGGTCTCCCCACACCGGCTAGACTTGCTCTTACTCAAGTCTTCAAACCCTCTCTTGCAGCATAGCCTTTGCATTAGCCATTCTCTCCGGCTAACGGCGTCTCTCCCAGAAATTCACATCGTTGCTTTCTCATTTCCTTTCTCTACTCAGCTGTCACCTTATTTAAGAAATCTTTCCTAACCACACTGTTAGAGTCACAGCCCCACCTCCACCCAAGGGATTCTTTATCACCCTGTCCCTGCTTTATTTTTTCAGACACATGCACCTGATCTATTGAATAATATATTGTCAAGTTGTGTTGTCTTCCTCTACTACAATGTAAGATACCAGAGCAGAAATTTTTCTGCTTTGCTAATCGTTGAGTTCCCAAGGCCTCCAACATGGTGTTGCCTAAAGTAAGAACACAATAACTGTGTTGAGAAAGGAGTGCTTTTGGCCTTTGATGGAAATTACTCTGCAGCAAGAGAAAAATGTATCCACATTCTAAGACAGTGATGGCGAACCTTTTCAGCTCGGTGTGTCAGCATTTTGAAATAACCTAATTTAACTCTGGTGCCGTGTCACATATAGAAATTTTTTGATCTTTGCAACCATAGTAAAACAAAGATTTATATTTTTGATATTTATTTTATATATTTGCATGCTATTTAACAAAGAAAAGTCAACCAAAAAAATGAGTTCGTGTGTCACCTCTGACATGCGTGTCATAGGTTCGCCATCACTGTTCCAAGAGCTAAATGATGTTGAGAGCTGGAGAATGAAGTTCCTGTGAGATGATGCCATTTCCAAGAGTCTTTGAGAAGCAAATGAATAGAAGCTGTCTTGTGGTTTCGTTTTTCAACTAAGTCTTTCCAATAAGGGTTTAGGTCATGGAAACCAATTACAACAATGGTTCTTGACAAATCTATTTTATGTTCAGTCTTTCTCACTTAATGTTAAAACTTTTCTCACAAATGCACACAGAATATTATTACATCAGGGGTTTCCAGGAGGTAGTCAGTTACTCTTCCTTTTTATTTCATTATTGCCTTTCTTGTTTTTTAGAAGATGCCATTCCTTAGTCAAAAATACGAGAAAAAAATAGTAGGGAAACAGTAGAGGGCTGCCTTTAAGTATTCAGCATCCTTATTATGAAACGACGGCTACTACGTTTCCCTGTTTCTTATTCGGGAGACAGGCACAGTCTTTCAGAATGTTGAGCTACTTCATGAGAGCCAGCATGGATAGGTTGACAGTTACGTTTCTCATCGAACTTACAGTTAGTGAAAATTATTTCAGTTACTGTGTGGATATGGATACATTTTACTGTACAAGACTATTATGAGATACTGCTGTTATCTGTCTTCTTAGGATTTTGTGGTTGTACACTGGCAGAATGTTCACGAGTAATTGGTACTCTGGCTTAATTTAAACTGGAAGTAGACCTTTCTTTTTAAAACTAGTACTGGCTTTAGTATGTCATTTTTAAAGTTTCAAATAAAAATAGTCTCTTAGTATATCATTAAGAAAACTGTTGCTTATAGTTCACAAACAAGGGCTATATTGCATAAAATGATAGTATAAATGTATCATTTATATGAATAGTTTTATTAGTTCAGTACAAGAAGTGAGTATAAGTCTTTTATAAATAGTATTAGCAAACAACTATATTTTACATCTGTGAAAGCGGAGGAAGGTGGGAAGGTGGGAAGGAGGGAAAGAAAAAAAAGAGAGATAGAGGAAGGGAGGGAGGAAAGAATGGGAAAATATTTCAATAATGAATTAGTATAGCTAATATTTGTGGTAGTTCATTTATACCTAAACAACTAGACTCATTACCTATAGATTTATTGTGGTAATTAGATCATGATCATCATTACTCATAGCACAAGAATAAAGAAGACATTAATTACACATGGAAACATGTAAAATATACTACCGAGTGAAAACATAAGTAAGCACCCTATCAATGACCATAGATTTACCAACACTATTACTACATGAAGATTATGTGTGTGTGTGTCTGTGTGTGTGTGTGTGTGGGTGTGTGTGTGTGTTTATAATGAGCCCATGTGTATGCTGTTAAAAGCTCTCTGCAGAAAGAGGTGGACCTATTTTTCAATATTAATGTTGACATTTGGTTGATACATTAAAAGTTGATATAAAAGTGGAATAATTACAGAGTACACTACTAAAATCCATCTGTCCCACTAAGAAATATGTGATTGAAAATAACACACTATTAAATATAAATTTATAAAAGCCTAAAATCATTTGAAACTGTATATAGCCATTCACTTAATATGAACATCACAGATTAAACATGAAAGGCTTAACTGGGATATACTTATATCTGTTAAGACTGCAGCTGCCAGTGTCAATGACACAGATGAAAGTGTCTTAAGCAAGAGAGAGGTCTGTTTTTCTTTCACAAAATGTAAAGTCTTGGAAGGAGTCGCTCCTTTTTTTCTTTTTTTTAAATTCTGGACCTGCTTTAGCTCTGAGGCTTGGCTCCAGCTCTAAAGCAACCGCTGCTGAAAGCAGGTATCTGGTTTGTTTGGGTTCTATAATTGAAACACTGTTTCAACTCCAGCTCTGAGATGCCGGCTGGCTGAAAGCAGGTTTCTGGAGTGTGTTTAGATTCTATATTTGTAACAATGTTTCAAACTGCAAGCTCAGAGACCAGCAAGGCAAGCGGGGAATGTTGGAGTCTTCCATCACTGAAGTTAGCAAGCCTCATGTACGCTTCAAGCTGCCTGGCTGCTGGTCGCCATCTTGGCTGGCAGTTAATTTGCATATCACCCTGATTAGCCAATGGGAAGGGTAGCGAAGTTAGGGCTAATTACCATGTTTCTCTTTTACTAGATAGGATAGATAAGCATGGATAATTTCTAGGTGCTAGCATTGTCCAAGAATTTTGAAAGAATTATCAATGGTTTTCTCTAGTGCCTGAGATATTAACCACCTTGATATAAACACTATGTAACATTTAGTGTGCATCTTTACACAAAGCGTGTATATATTACATAATTATATACCATATGCATATTTGCATACATGTGTATATATATATATATATATATATATATATATATGCCATATAACCACATATCACATTTTAGTTTTTATTTCTTTAAAGATCTACCATGATTTAATGTGTTTTATTCAATTACACAAATAACCAGACCACTTCCCTACAATTAGTGTGCACATTGGGTTCTTTTGGTTTTGTTTTATGTTTACTGTTGTAAAAACAGCTTTATAAAATATCTTTAAACTTATTGTTGTCATTCAATATTGTGAATCTCATTTCTAGAGCTTATGTATGTATTATAGGGACAAAAGTTATAGCACATTTGTATTTTAATAATTACTACCGGATTATTATGTTTAGAAAAGGTTTTTATGTGTAGGCCAGCCAACAGTGTAAGAGGTTTGTTTTTGGCCACTGTGTCTGATTTCCATTTCCATCATTACTGTCTTTGTCACCTAAAATGAATATTTTAAACTCTCTGTGCTTCAGTTTCCTCATCATCTAAATATAGAATAGCAAGTGAATCTCCCACATAAAATGTCTGTATTGATTTAATGAAATGATATAAGAAAAGTGTATAGAAACTACCTGGTAGCCTGGCTGGTATGGCTCAATGGTTGAGTGTCGACCTATGAACCAGGAGGTCATGGGTTAATCTATGAACCAGGAGATCACAGTTTGATTCCTCCTCAGGGCACATGCTCTGGTTGTGGGCTCAATCCACATGGGGAGGGGGGGGGCATGCAGGAGGCAGCCAATCAATAATTCTCCTCATTGATGTTTCTATCTCCCTCTCCCTCTTCTTTCCTCTCTGAAATCAATAAAAAAATATTTTTAAAAGAAACTGCTTAGTATATTAATAAATATTAAGTAACATTTTTATAAACCTAGTATAAATATTTTAAATTTCAGCTATGCCTCTACTTACTCTTTTATATGCTCATTTTGATGACATTTTAAACTTCTGAGGATTCACATGCGAATAGCTACAATTTTTATATTTAAATTAGAGATTATTATTCATATTTATTTCATTGTATTTTTTTTAGAGTACAATTTTGTGTTTTAAATGCCATAAATACTATGTTTTCATGAAGTATAATGCTTTTGGCTGGTTGGAATTATTTTTTATCTAGCAGCTTTATCTAGCATACAGCATATTCTGGAGTATTTCCTCTGGAAATTACAAAAAAATAAGTTTGATTTATGGCAAATGAAAATGTTATTCATATTTCTTCCCAATTGCCCAACTATGTATTCTAGGACAGAAAACATCATGCTTACTGAGGCACTATTTTTTTCTGAATAAGATCTATTAAAGGGTTATGGCGCAAATGAAGCAGCTAAGGTACAACGAAATGTTTACCCACTTGTTTAGCTCAGAACAAAAGTACGTAACATTGCCTCTTTGGCATCTTTCACTACAGGGCGCTTAATTCTCTCAAAACTGGATTTTTTTTTGTTTAATGTTTTAGGGCTACATTACATTTATGCACCATTTCTGTATTTCTGTTCAAATGAATATGATTGTATTACAGTAAAGTAGACATCCGCAGGTGGTAACAGTAAAGGAAAATCTCGTAGAGGCAGAGAACAAAAGAATCTTAGTGGAAAAAATAACCATAGAGAGTTCTCTGCCAATAAAAGCAATGTTTTTAATATGAAAAAACAGACCAAGGGTAGTTAAGGTGTTTGCATGAGCAGACACCGCTCGTTAAACAGATTTGGAATGAGAATCCAGATTTTTCCACTTTAATGCCTATTCTACAGTAATGAGGACTCTTCCTAATGCATATCTAAACCCTAATGTCACTTAAAACATATATGTGAATAAACTAACTTAAGAATTTGAATATTACCCTACAATAAATACACTAATACACTAATATATTCTCAATCTGTAAACAAAAACAAAAACAAAACATAACCTGAAGAGTATTTGCCTGATTAGATTTAACACATCAGCTATGCCAGTGGAAAATGCTTGTAAAAATGGGCAGTCCCAATGTGCTCTCATAAACCATTCCATTTTTCTTCAGCGAAATGATTACAAATAAATGGTTATTTAAAATTTAAAATGCTGGTGCATAGATTATTTGATTTCTTTTCTAACTTGATTGTTAAGGTGTAGATTAATTTAGGGGTAAAATAATAATCCCGTTCTAAGGCAATAGATGGCCTCTGACAGCACTTGGAAATGTTTTATTCAGAGCTTATACATCTGCCTGCAGAAATCATCTCAGAGGACTCTGTCTTCATTCATAACCATGTTCTCAAAAACAGTTACAACAGAGTTTCACTCACTAGTAGTTTACCTGAAACATTCAATGATTGATGTCATTTCTCATTTGAAATCATCCAAACTACATTTTGGACTTTTTAACTGACTTAAAATATTGATATTTTACATTGTCCCTCTGTGACCATTATGGAAGAGTAGTTTAATACAAAAACATTTCAGAGGTCCTATATACAATTTTCTTCTATCTGTCTGAATATTGCATAATGTTAGATATGGTGGCTCAATGCATACAACTCCTAGGTAACTTTACTGCATGCTTCTTGAAGACAAAGATGTATTTAATATTTTGCTTTTTAAATCCTTGCAGTACTTTAATAGGTTCCTGGGTATTATCTCCAGCTAAAGATACTCAAACAGATTATATAAACATTTCTTACTCTTAATGACCATAGTATTTTTATAATTTTTGCCAAAAAGAATAAATTTATTTGCGAGAGATTGTGGAACCCTAAAAATAAGCTAACATTCTTAGTAGTTTTGTGTACCTAGTTTGTTCCAGTCACAGTGCCTTCCTCATTTTGTTGAAATTTGAAGAATTCATGATGGTCAACTAAGAAACTAAGAGTCATGAAAGACTGGAGTTACCACCTCCTTCCCCAATTCCTCAGAGACAGAACTCCCCTGAGAAAGCAAAATGATACATTTAAAATGAACCACTGCCCTTTCTGTTAGCTTTTGTGCAATGATGCGACGGTATTTAGTACCAAGTAAGCATTTATTCTCCTGATCAATGACCTCTAAGTCGGCTAGGAGGTCTTTGCTGAATGGGGCATGTCCATGGTCAACTGGAGCAGCTCCGCTCTGGACTCCAGGGCTGTGTGGCCTGGAGAAAGCCCTCTGCATGCCATTGCTCTGGGACCCAGGCCCGCGGGGAGCTATTTCACAGAGGATGCCATGGGAACAGCAGAGACACAAGCAGGAAAACCCAACTGCACAGATATATGTCAAGTCTCTGTTAGCCCGCTACCTGACAGTATTCCACTGAACAAAGCGAGACACATGGGCAACACCAAAGTCCGGTCAGGAGTGGGAAAGAACATGTTGTGCACTGTAAGTCTGTGCAAGTGTGTGGGTGTCTCATACAACTAAACACAGTGAAGATTGGTGGAAGTAGTGTCATCTGCCACACACATTTACCCAACCCACTCTTTCATCCAGTCTTTAGGTTATTACTGTTACAGTTATTCCTACGGAAAATAATACTATAATTAATAAATAAACTTTTGCATATTCACAACTGTAAACTTACTTTTGCCACCGTTCTATATATTACCATATTTTTCCATGTATAGGACACCCCAATGTATAAGATGCCCCCCACTTTTCCAACCCCAAATTAAGAAACCAATATTTTAAACATAAACAGAACGCATTTTTATTTAGTCAATGCTGAAGGTAATGTTTACATCCAGTACTAA
>NW_006294344.1:318440-326109 GCF_000327345.1 Myotis davidii | reverse complement strand
TTATTTCCACTCTCTGCAGCTCTATTTCCATGCTCTTTTGTATACTGATTACATTAAGTTTGAATTTTGCAGAGTAAGACAATCACTTACTGGTATTTATCTTTTTATTTTATTTTATGGGCTCAGAATGGTCTGGTCCCTGTTGCATCTATGCACTCTCCACCTCCATCTCCAATTACGGCATCAGCTGACGTCAGTAACAATAAGGCTCATGATTGGAGGAAGCCTGTTTAACAAGGTATGGACAGATATGCACCCACACCCACCTGGCTTCCTCCTCAGCTGGCTTCTGTGTATAAGACGCCCTCGATTTTCAGTCTAACAATTTTAGAAAAAAATAGCAACTTATACATGAAAAAATACAGTATTTATATTTCTTATTCAGATAGGGCTACACTTCACTCTTCCAAACTTCTTAGTTAAAAAAATCATTCTTGATAGTACTTACAAATCACGGAGATGCAATGTCTTTAAGTAACAAACTTCTGTTACTTACTATTTTGGATGGAAACCCTTTGATAATGAACCATGCATTTCCTGACATTCTTCAGCCTGGCAGACTAAGTATGACTTGACTGTTTAAATAAATTAAGGTCATTATTATAAATATCAATTACTATTCTGTGCTATAACACCTTTTGCATAACTAAGCCTGTATATTTTGAGTTGCTTATTTTTGCAGATTTTTTTCCTATTCTTTTTTTTTTTTTTTTTTTTTTTTTTTTTTTAGCAATTGAAAGCCCTTTTTAGGGCAACATATAATACTCCAGCAAGTTGTGACATTTCAATCAATATTTATAAACTCGAAAACCAAATACCCTGACCAGATGCAATTTTATTTCTGATAATAAGTACTCTGAATGAAAGCCAGTGAATGTGCATATAATTAAATTACATAAGTTTAATATATAGGGTTAGTAATTTATAATTTGGCTGTTAAGAATCAATCTTTAATGTTTTTTGGCTGCATTCCAAATACGAAAGATACTGCTCATTCACTCTTTCTTGCTTTGCCTAATAAGCAAGTGTCCCTTAATATTAAATTGTATACTTGTACGCTCATCTGGTTGCTACCAGTGCATGGGAAGAGTCTTAAAAGTGATGTTACAACGGTATTCATAATTCTCAGCATATTTTGGTCCTATAAACTCTTTGATATGAACTAGGGTAATTGCTAATTTGGTTTTAATTTTACATTTTTTTTGTACCACAAAATCTATTTATTGTTTCTGAAGAAACTATTTCTACTTAGTCTTCAGAATCTATCTTATTTTTAAATTTATACCAGAAATCTAGGGAAAAACTAAATAAGCACCTTCATTTCAGTGCATCACTTGTATGAGTGAGGATATTTTTCTTATATTATTTTTGCCATAATGATGAGATTAGGAGAGCATTTGATTTACATTTTGGTTTTACTTTTCATAGTGCTTTGAAAGAAAATAACAGGAACAGGCAAGCTGTTAAAATTATAATGGTAATGATTATGCAGCTGCTGATAATGGTGATAACAGCATCATTATTATTTACTGTATTATAGTCAATTTTCAAAGTTTTTACATGCATTATGCACTTATTTCTCATACGAAATCCATGTGGTACTGTTATTATGTCTTCGTTTTGGGGGGACTACATATTAAGTACTATTATTTATAGTCTCATTTTCTAGAAAATAAATCTAAAGGTCAAACTCTATTGTTACCTTGGCCAAGATCATACAACAAATGGTGAAGTTGCAGTCTAACACAGGATATTTGATTACACAGATTGTGTCCTTAGTAAATTTAGAATGCTGCCTCCTAAAGGCACTCTTTTTTTGCTTTTAGATAACAATAGTAACTTTGACTCAATTCCTTTAAAGGCTTGTATCATTAATGAGGATATTTTCTGAATCATTTGTATAAGCCTTAGCTTAAAAATAAGATTCTAATATGTTTCATAGTATAATTGGGTTGATATGTCCTTATTTTCTATTTCAAAAAATAATAAAAAGTGGGAATATTGTGAAAACAAATGAAGTGTCTGTGCATGGCCAGATCATACTTAAAAGGGTATAATGAGCATCAGCGATGCTGGACCACTATTACGGAACACATACCTAATGACCTCTGTAGAACAGGATGCTAACCTTTACCTTCTACCAGGAACTAAATGGAATATACATTAGGTCTCATATAATTCTCTCTGTTCTAAGTATTCTGCATATTCCATCAGTTTTTAGTATCCACTTCTGATTTTCTGTACACTCCCTTTAAATAATTTTGCTACAAAACTGTTTTATCTTAGCCTTAACTTCATAGAAGAGTTTAACCAATTTTGTAGTTTATCTGTGTGTGTGGGGAAAAAAACATGAGGATGTATAGTCCCGCCACAAAACCTGGAGATCGGTTGAAGAGAACTCATCTCTCTCCAGCATAAAGGCTCAAGTTTTACAGCTGTTATAGTTTGGTGTGTGTTTTTCCTGAAAAAGATAAGCTATCTTTATTTCAACAAATGGTGAGTCTGCATCCCTGTCAAAGTTAATTTCTTCAGACACTTTATTTTTACTTTGAAAAGAGATTCACAAGAGAGAGAAAACCTTGATGTTTTTTCTTAATTTTAAGAGCATCTGCATAGTCATTTTTGTAAAAGCTCAGTTACTGAGCGCCTGATCAGTGATTAGTTAATGAGTTGATTATCACTAAGGTTGTTGGATAAAATGATTCTCTAATGACATTATAGCTTACAGCCCAGCTACACAATTTTTTTAACATTCTAACAACGTACATTCCTCTAATAAGTTTACTCTATTCTCAAGTTTTAACTTTGTTGGATAAAATGATTCTCTAATGACATTATCGCTTACAACCCAGCTACACAATTTTTTTTAACATTCTAAGCAATGTACATTCTTCTAATAAGTTCACTCCATTCTCAAGTTTTTATTCAATACAAAAATTTTAGTATAATGAGAATGTTCTTTAGCCCTTCTTAGCAAAACACTTTTAATGGAAAATGATCTTTATGCTGTCAAGATACAGAATTAGTGTATAAATGTTGGCTAACATTTTCTTTACTTTCTCACATAAGTTGTAGCTGAAGGCATCTCTTCCTCAAGTACCCAGTCATCTGCTTTTCATTTTTCTAGTTATTATTACTGACAATTGTTAAAAGAAGTTTGTACCTCTTCTCAGATTCTAATTTATCACAAATGTTCAATTAAGTAACATGGGATTTATTATTTTCAGTTTCTACTTATTTTAGGTCATTTTTGGACAAATATCCAACTTAAGGAATGTGAGAAACTATATTAATCATTTTATTTTAGGACACAAGGTTGAACTAAGCAACATTAACTATATGACATCGTCCAAATTATTCCAAAAAATATGAGATTTTTCAAGTTCCATCTACCTCATGTCTAATCTTATCAGCAATTACTTTGATCACTTTTGTGATTCATTCTATTGATAATGTTAAAAGTTAACTTTAAATTGTCACTTGATTAAGAAGGCATTTGCCTCAGTGTATTTATTCTTTTGATTAAATAAACCTTTTGTTCTTAATGAATAATATGAAAATGAAAATTAATTGCAGTAATTTGCACTTGAAATCACCCTGCTAATGCTAATTATAACATGAGAACTGTATCTGCAGTACCCAGTCTTTTAAAAAACAGCAGAAAATCAGCTATAAGCGATTTTCCTAGGCATGTTGTTTTATCCTGATAATCATCATCATCATCATCTCATCATAGCACATTATGTTGCTCATTAATTAAAATGGTATTTTTTCAATTTACAAATTGATCGCATGTATTTTTCTAGCGTTTGACCTGCCCAGCAACTTTGCAGAACTGAGTGGGCAGAAGCCGCTCACTTTCTATAGTTGATAAACAGCCTCTGAGCAGTTGAGTGGCTTAGATCCAAGGATGCAGCGGTCAGAGGTAGAACCAGAAAGGTGGCCTGAGCCAGTCTAATGGCTGTTGCTACTGTTGATCATTTTACATATTCTGTCACGACAGGCACATCCACATGAGGACATGAGTTTGCTCATGTCACAGGGTTAGCACCTGGCAGGGCCCAGGTGTGAGTTCAGGGATATGGAATGCTGTGCAGAGAGGTTCCCTTCCTGTTAAACTACATAGAAAATAACTTCTAGGCAAATATAATCCCAAGTACATGTAACATGCACTTTCCTTCCAAAACATAATGCTTTGGGATATATATACTTACAGGATAGAAACTTTAAAAATTAACAGAGATTGTTTTAATCATGATTTATTCCAAGTTTTTAAAAAATATATATATTTTTATATTTCAGAGAGGAAGGGAGAGGGAGAGAGAAACATCAATGATGAGAGAGAATCACTGATCAATTGCCTCCTGCATGTCCCCTACTGGGGATCTAGCCCACGATCCAGTCATGTGTCCTTGACCAGCATTGAACCTGGGACCTTTCACTCCAGAGGCTGACACTCTAACCACTGAGCAAAACCAGCTAGGGCCATTCCAAGTTTTAAAAATAATAGTGAATGATAAAAACAAACAAACAAAAAATAAAGGTAGTCAATGAAAAGAAATTAGAATTCTTGGCCAAATAAAGATATGTATATTATATTATACTGTCCTCAGGGCATTCAGACTTGCTTTCTTTGTGATTACTACTAAGATAGACTACTCTGGAGAAATTTTCTTTAAAAAACAAACATTGGTTGGTAAAAGAAACAAAGATTTATGGCCTTAGATTATTTCATGAGGATAGTAGGATTTATATGGAGCTAAAGAATAATACCGTTGTTTTGTCACAGGCATCCAGGGAAGCTGATAAATAAGGAACCAATATAATCTAAGGCTTTACAGAAGTGGAAACACATAATTGTCCACTTTATGGAAACTCAGGACTTGGGAAATAAGTCATTCATAGACATTGCTCAAAGATGTTTTAAAAAACTTGTTTTTCCTAAGAAAACAAAGCAATTAGTTGTTTGAATTTGTTACTCTTTGTAAAATGGTGGTGACAACTACAAGTTTACTTTTTTTAAAAATGATTTTTTACATAGGTCAGTAAAGAGAATAAGTCAGGTCTTTAAAGAGTATCTTCACTGTATCTATGAGTCTGTTTCTGTTTTGTTTGTTTGTTTAGATTCCACATATAAGTGAAATCGTACTGTAGTTACCTTTGTCTGACTTATTTCATTTATTATAATACTCTCTGAGTTCATTCATGTTGTTGCAAATGACAGACTTTATTTTTTTTATGGCTGAGTAAAACTCTGTTGTATGTGTGAATGGATTTGTGTATAATACCCCTCTATCTATAGATAGATATAGCTATAGATATAGCTATAGATATAGCTATAGCTATAGATATAGATATAGATATAGATATAGATATAGATATAGATATAGATAGATATAGAACATCTCCTTTATCCTTTTGTCTGTCTATGGACATCAAGTTTGCTTCCATAAATTGGCTGTTGTATATAATGCTGCAGTGAATGTAGGGGTGCACATATCTTTTCAAATTAGTTTTAATTTTCTTCTAGCAAATATCAAGAAATAGAATGGGCATTTGGGAGTTCTGTTTAGTTTTTGAGGCACCTTCATAGTGCTTCACATAGTGACTATACCAAATTACAATCACCAATAGTGCACCTGAGTTTCCTTTTATACGTGCCCTCTCCAACAGTTGATATTTGTTGCCTTTTTGGTAATAGCCATTCTGACAGATGTGATGTGATATCTCATTTTGATTTTGAACAGCATTTCCTCGATCATTAATGATGTTGAGCATTTTTTTATATGTCTTTTGGCAATCTGTATGTCCTCTTTGAAGAAACTTATGTCTATTTAGGTCATCTGCCCATTTTTAAATCAAATTGTTTGCTTTTTTTAAAATTTGAGTTGTATGAGTTCTTTATATATTTTGGACACTAATAATCTCTTATGGGTTATATCATTTGCAAATATCTTCTCTGTAGTAGGTTGTATTTTAATTTTATTGATAGTTTTCTTTGAAGTGCAGATACTTTTTTAGCATGGCATAGTTCATTTGTTTATTTTTGCTTTAGGGACTAAATTGATGGTTGTCAGAAGGGATAGGGATGTGAAGATGTGTGAAAAAAAAAGGTGAAGGGGAATTATACGTATGCATTTCCACTTATAAAAAAATAAGTCTTAGGGATATAATATATATCCCTAATAGGAAATATAGTCAATAATATCCTAGTAACTTTGTATGATCACATGATACTAAGCTTGTGATGATCACATCATAGGGTGTATAAAGGTCAAATAATTGTATTGTATACCTGAAACCAGTATACTTTTGTATGTCAACTATACTTAATAATAAGTAATACAAAAATAAGCAAGCAAAAGGGGCTCAGTAAGGGGGAGGTGATGGTCAGAATTTACTCATGAATGAAGCTTGGGAGCCATCTGAACCAATTGCACTGGGGCGTATAGGCCCTCTTGGCACTAAACACAGAATCAGAGAGTCTGAATTCTCCTGATATGACCAGTGTGGGCCTCTCATCCTCCAAAGGCGCTTCATTTGCTTGCCAAGGCATTGATACAAATAGTTTGTGAACAGTGTTCCAGCATGCTCCTGACAAACCCTGATGGGATTAGAAAGCATTAAACAGGATTGGATTGTCAATAGAAGGTATTTGAGAACATCAACATATAAAAAAGGAATTCTTGATGAGGCAGTGAATAATTTAGGCAACAGCCTGGGGTTATTTTTCTGGGCTTTTAAAGATATAAAAACCTCTAGGAAGTTACTCAAGTCAAGATATCACGACTATTCAATAGAGTAATTAAGAAACCAAGAAAATAATCAACACAACCAGCTGTGTTTTTTATACAATAACAATGAATATACAAAAAATAAGAAACAATTCAATTTACAATAGCATAAAAAGAATAAAATACTTAACCTTGTAAGCTAAGACTTCTATACTGAAAACAACAAAATATTGATGAAAGAAATTAAAGAGGACACAGATAAATGGAAAGACATCACATTCATAGATTGGAAGACTTAATATTGTTAAAATGTCCATGCTACACAAATGTTCTATATTTTCAATGGAATCCCTATCAAAATCCCAATGGCATTTTTTTTCCCAGATAGAAAAAAAAAATCTTACAATTCCTATGAGTCTCAAATGACCCCATATAACAAAAACATTCTTGGGGAAGAAAAAAAAGCTGGAGGTCTCATACTTTCTAATTTCAAAACACCTTACAAAGCTACAGTAACCAGAACAGTGTGGTACTTGCATAAAGACTTATAGACCATTGGAACAGAATAGGAAGCCCAGTAATAACCCCTCCTGGGTATGGTCAAGTGTACTTGGACAAGGGTGCCAAGATTATTCAATGGGAAAAGGACAGTCTCTTCAAGAATGGTGCTGAGAAAACTGCATATCCACACGCAAAAGAATGAAGTTGGACCCCTACATTACACCATATACAAAAATTAATTCAAAATGGATCTAAACATAAGACCTGAAATCATGAAATTTCTAGAAGAAAGCATCAGGTACAAACTTTATAATGTTAGTGGTGGCAATTATTTCTTGGTTAGGGCAACAAAAATAAAACAGAGAAGAAATGCAAAAAAACACTAAAGGAACTATGGCAAATTAAAAATAATTGCAGTAAAGGAAAAAATCACC
>NW_006294344.1:315145-318303 GCF_000327345.1 Myotis davidii | reverse complement strand
TTGGATTTTTTTCTTGGGTAAGGCCACAAAAAATAAAACAGAGAAGAAATGCAAAAAAACACTAAAGGAACTATGGCAAATTAAAAATAATTGCAGTAAAGGCAAAAATCACCCGAGTGAAAGGGCAACCTATGGAATGGGAGAAAATGTCACCAAAACTGTGGCAGTATTGTGAAGACCTCTGTTTTTTGTCTCTAGAAAAAGAGATTTCACAGGAGAGACACAGACTGCAAAGCAGGCAGGGTTTGATTTCGCACAGGGAAAGTACACTTGGGAGATTTCCAGGCAGGTGGTCACAGGTTAGGGTTCTTATGCTTGCTTGAACTTCCCGCCCACCTCCTGGTTTGCTCTCCCACTGACCAGTTTGTTCCTGGCCTTGACTTATGCATATCTCTGCCAGTAGTGGGTGGTTATAGGCCTGAGCTGTTCATGTTTGCAGCCATGCACATGCTCCTCACACGTGTGTCCCTACACCTTATCAGGAGCAGTCAGTCATCTGGTTGTCAGCTGATGGCTATGTTTAAGGTCCTTATTGCCTGTTTCCATCAGTCAACTCTGTTATGTTTAAGGTTGATACTTTCCTTTTCCTATCTGTCCCCTTGTTTATGTTTTAATATTGATATTTTCCTTTTCCTGTCACCTCACCCAGCGCATGTCTAGCTAGCTACCTATACTAGCAAAAATATTTATAGCTGTGGATCTGATAAGTGGTTAATAACCAGAATATATAAAGAACTACAACCCAACTGCACACTAAAAAATGTGCCACGGGCTAGACTAGACATTTCTCCAAAGATGCATAAGTGACCAATAAGCATATGAAAACATGAAGCAACATCAACAATCATCAGGAAAATGCAAATCAAAACACATTAAGATATCACCTCACACCTGTGAGTATAGCTACTACCAGAAAAAATCAAAAACAAAAACAAAAAACCCTACCGAAAATAACAAGTGTTGATAAGGATGTAGAGAAATCAGAATACTTATACTTTGTTGGTGGGAATGTAAAATGGTGTCTAAACCAATTATGAAAAACAGTATGATAGTTCCTCAGAAAATTAAAAATAAAATTAGCATTTTATCCAGCAATCCCAATTCTGGGTTACATATTAAGAAATCAAATATAGAATATCAAAGGGATATTTGTACAACTATGCTCACTGTAGCATTTATTCACAGCAGCAAAAATGTCCATCAAATGATGAATGGGTACATAACATCCTAAATTACCTTTTGTATAATATAATAGCTCTAATTTTATTACTTTAATAGTGAAAAATAGATTAGCATTACTCAATTCTGTGAGTTTTGGGGACCTCTTAAAGGCCTTATCACCAAATACAGTCACATTCAAAATTAGTACTTTAACATTGGAATTTCTGGAGACACAATTCAGTTTATAACAGAATCTAAGTCTCCATTTGGTATGAAAAGTGGCAAAAAAGGAGAAGAGAATATGTATCATGTCATTATGAAAGTGAACTGTACTTCAGAATCTAAAAATATGAAGCAACTTTGGTTTTCCTTCCTCCCATAGTTTCTTCAAATCCTCTCTCAACATTAGTTTATCCACCTGTGTAAAACACGGACACATTCCACAGCCTCTTGAGTTGTGTTATTTTAGTCAAAGGAATGGTCTCATTCAAGAACTCCGTGCAAGTAGCCTCGTTAAAAAATTAAAAGTCTGAATTGCTTTTAAGTTGAAGCTTCTTCCCTATCCCAGTTCAGCTTTATTTCAATGTGATGTTTGGCTTCTTTGTCTCTACTCCATCTAGTCCATTTCTCGTTTTGCAAACTCCAGGGATTAAATATTTGCAATAAGATTCCTGGAAACTCTTCTCGTTGGCTTAAATTGAAGAGGACCCATACACAAACACGCTAAAGCCCCTCCACGTACCATTCATCTTCCCTGGACTTACCATCTTTGTCAAAGATATATAAAGATATATTAAAATATATATAAAATATTTCCTGTTTAATTTTCTTTTTATGGACGACTCCTACTGCTGACATAGCCTAAAGGTGGTGATCTCAAATTCTGGGAGACTTGTTTAATGCTTAGCATATCTCAGGTGGCCTTGCAACTTACTTCGGGATATAAGATAATGTTCCTAGCCCTTATGACTCATTTGATTCTAGCGTTACAGATACACTTTTGATAAATTTCAATGTGGTTTAATAAATAATAACTTTTTCCTATGATCTGTGTACATTAGAAATGTCACGCTACAGTCTAAAAGTCACCTTTGGATTTTTTTATGTGCTCTTCTGAGGTTTATTAATTTAGGGATTGGCAAAGTGCTCATTTGCCTCCTTAAAAATGTCATGTGTCTACTGAAATGCAATTAGCTTTTTCTACGTAGGAAAAGGCGAGAATGAGCAGTGGAATTGAAGAGCTTTAATGATATCACCTTTAAAACAAAGGGTGGTACCATTAGCTTAGAAAGACCCTAGATGGTGGAACAAATTCAATATCTTCAGCTATATTTGTTTAGATCTGTAAAGTTTTTTACATACAAATATGCACTAACTATATTGTGGTATCTTGATTTTAAAAAGGTTGCAATTTTTCATTCAGCTCTAAATCCACACCAATTTCTCATTTTCTCCCACTAAGAGGTAGACTTCATTTTCACAACTCTTGAATAGGGTCTAGCCTTATTACCTACTTTGGCCAATAGAACTGATAGGATTTTAGGGTGTTATACTTCTGCGCTTACTTTTCAAGAACACTTCCTTGTTTTAAAACATTTGTTTGATTCTTTCCACAACCTTGTAATGTATCCTATGCTATCCTGATAAATGATGAGAGAAACTGGGCCCAATCATTCCCATTTCCTCAAGTCAAATGCCAGTTAACCATCAAACAAGTGGCAAGGCCATCCTAGACCAGCCAGTGCCAGCTGATGAGCCAGCTGAATGAAGAATTATGATCAAGATTCTTTGAGATCAAGCATAGCCAAGATAAGAACCACTCAACTGATCTTGTCTAACTAAATTAAGTGTTTGAGTTATATGTGATCTTTTCTCACCCACACCCATCTCCAAATAGATAATGCTAGTACCTTAAAGAAAATAACAACAATGTAGTGTGTTTGGTGCATAGGTGTGTGTGTGTGTGTGTGTGTGTGTGCGTGCATATGGGAGGGAAG
>NW_006294344.1:304519-314591 GCF_000327345.1 Myotis davidii | reverse complement strand
GTGTGTGTGTGTGTGTGTGTGTGTGTGTGCGTGCATGTGAGAGAGAGAGAATGAGAGAGAGAGAGAGAGAGAGAGAGAGAGAGAGAGAGAGAGAGAGAGAGTTGTAAAGAGGGCATGGTAATATATATTAAGTGAGGAAAAGTATAAAGCAAATGATTGGAGCTTGTTTATATTTACTTTGTAGAACTCATTTTTGCATCCTATTCAATTGTATTCTGTTAAAATCTTTCTATATAACTAATAGTACAACAGGGAACTCTTTTAGAATGTGTTTGATTCTTTTCACAATGCAGGGCAATTGCCCGAGGAGAGAAGTGCCATATTGATGTCACAGACAGAAAGAACACAGAGATGAAAACCACAGTGGGTATCCATGGTCTCAAACAGGTTGAACAGAGAAACCTGTGGGAAAATCATTCTGACCTCCATTATTCAGTGTGATTTTTATTTTTTCACCAAACGACATAAACATTTCCTATTTGTTGGTATTGCTCGGTGGAGTGAAATGAGAAAGCAACAGTTTATCCCTGCAACCTTTCTTTTAAGGCTCTGATTCTCTATTTTGACCCCAAATGAGAAGATAGTATCTCTGAAACGTCTTGGCATTGAGTCAACTGATAGAGCCAATGAGACATCTGTTTTGCATTTTTTTTTGTTCTAGTGTTTTTCATTAAAATGCTCGTTAAAGAGAATGATCTTCACAAATGTTGCCGGACCTCTCATTAGTTAAGTAAAAACATTAACTTCTTGATAGAACCCATATCCTATTTTGGAAATGGGACCTATTTTATGTTTATACGTCACATGATTCAAGGTTTCATCTCTGGAAAATGGTATGGGTTAATAGAAGAAGAAAAGGAGTAATGATATAGATTGTTTTGAAAACAAGTTTTAACTTAAATATTTAAAGTTTCTTATGTGTCAATTGCACATTTCAAAAGTGTGAATCGTCAGACTTTATGAATAATGGGCTTTTTGAAGAGCACTGAGGAAGGTCAAGGACAAAGTGAGCGTTACTCAGTGATCCTGGTTTTTATTGTTTAGCAATGATTAAATCCTACAAGCCTCACTAAGTATTACAAACACAACTGACACTGTGACAGTAGATATGATGGACTCAGATATTAAGAGGTTCTGAATTTTGCTTTACTATTTTTATGAGTTATGCATCTCAAGAAACATGAGATCATGTGTAAAACTGAACAAAAATTTTATGAAACATGCAGGTTATATTTGTAAATTCAAGATCTCCATTATCTTGAAATGGTGTTGTCCCATTTATTCATCAGCCAAAAATTTGAAACATTACACATGTTCCACTTCAGTGTGCTCTCAAGTCGAATTTTTACTGCCTAAATGATTTTGTTTAAGGGAGAAAGAGTAGCAGGAAGAAACAGGCAGAAAGAACTCTACATTTTTCTATTTCTTTTCACTACAGATATACAGAGATTATCTAGTTCTCGGACCCCATTAGCAGCCATGCCTTCCTGCTCCTTTGTCCTCCGGGAAAGCATATCCCTGGAAAATGCACTTCTTCTGTGGAATGCTCTGTGGTGTCATGTCTGCCAACAAAGACGGAGAGAGGAGGCTGTCCTGCTACTCCCGCTTCTCCCCTTTCAGTGACAATAACTTAGGATCTTACATTATCCATGCCTAAGAGCAAGCAAATCCTGAACTGTTTTCAAAGGAACAGTTTCTCACTGCTGTTTGTACATTTCACAAGATTTTATAATCTTAAGAAGAATATTAGAATCAACAGAAGCTTCATTTCCGTGATAACTCCAAGAGTGATCAATTAGCTTGGGATAAAGCATTTTCAGTCTCATTATTTGATAGAAATCTCTTTCTGTTTGACTTCATTTGATATTTGCTTGTGATCCAACCAATTTTTTCCCTCTGAATGCCTTTAAAGCCATCGAAAAAATAACATCATTCTTTTTTTGTGAAGACAGTTTAGATTCTGAACATAGCTTCACCTCTGCTTCAGAACATAGTTTGGAAAAGTTTGCTTTAAAATATCTCCTGCCCACATTGCCTTGAATTTTCTGTATTATTAGAAATGCTAATTTATTACTGCGAAATATTTTATTTAATACTTTCCCTCAATTTATCAAGCTGTAATCTCTGATTATTGTTTATTTAGGCATTTTCATTTTCCATGATTATAAATGGTGAAATGACTGTGCATTTTTAAAAATATATCTTGGGATGCATTCTTAGAATAGATGCAAGTGTTCAGATGCTTTCATTGTTCTGGTGTCACTTTATTTCACATCACTCAGGCCGTATAAAGGAGTGTTCAAGGAGACTGTATTTTTCATCATTCTCACCAAAACCCAATAGGCCTCCCTCCTCTCAAATAACAGGACACATATTTACTACCGACACTGCTGTACCAGGTGAAGTTTTCTGAGGTTCCCATGGCAGTAGGGTCTGCTCACCCTCCTCTCCTTCAAATGCTCTCTCTGCTGTTTTCTCTGACCCAGATTTTCCCTGTTTTTTTTTTTTTTTTTTTTTTCTGCCTTCTGTGACTGCCCTGTATCAACATTTGCTACATGCATCTCTTTTTCATTTCTTCTTCTTCTTTTTTTTTTCATCCTCACCCAAGGATGATTTCTAGAGAGAGTGGAAAGGAGTGTGGAGGAGGGGGAGAGAGAGGGGTGAGAGAGACATATACATTGATTGGTTGCCTCTGCACACGCCCTGACCTGGGCTGAGGAATCTGCAATTGAGGTTTGTGCCCTTGACCGGGAATTGAACCCTTGACCCTTGGGTCCTCAGGCCAATGCTCTAATCACTGAGCAAAACCGGCCAGGGCCATGCATCTTTTTCAATGTTCCAAAGTTCTTTTCAATGCACACTATATTTCTTTTCACTTACCCAACTCTCTGAGTGTTTTCTTCCACGGCCTCCACTCATTTGTAACCTCCTGATATTTTATTTGCTTATTTACTTGTTTCATTTTTTTTATTTTGTATACTAAACTAGAGTCCCCATGCATGGATTTGTGCACTGGTGGGATCCCTCAGCATAGCCTGCAGAGATCGGGCCCAAATCTGCAGTCCAACGCCGCCTGCTGCTCCTGCCTGCTGCTCCTGTTCATCCCAGCCCCGCTGCACCTGCCGCTTGGTAGGCTCAATGCCGCTCTGCTCTGTTCTCTGGGCTGCGGCGGCCAGCCGTGAGCCCTGCATCTGGTGCCTGTTTGTCTGCTGAGCTGTGATCCTGCTGTGGGAGCACATTGACCACAAGGGGGCAGCTCCTGTGTTGAGCATGTGCCCCCTGGTAGTCAGTGCACATTATAGCGACCAGTTGACTGGTTGTTCAGTCACTTAGGCTTTTATATATATAGATATTTATTATGTGCTGAGTACTGTGTTTAGAGATACAGCAGTGTACAGCAGCAGCAAAATCCTCGGCTTATGGAGGTTAAATTTAAGCAGGGATGACATACAATAAAAATTAAACATCAGGTGGGGGAAAGAATAATAAAGAGAAATAAGGCCAATTTAGGTGATAGAAACTCTCAAGGAGTATGTGTCTTTTTTTGAGATGGCCAGAGAAGACTTGCATGAGAAAGTTTCAGCAGTGACCTGAAAAGGAGGTGAATGAATGACCTGAATGATGTTTCATAGAAAAGAATTCCAAATAAACAGAAGAGTATGTGTAAGACCCCTGATGGGCAACTTGCCTTGGATGTGCAAGAACATGAGGCAGGACAGTGTGGTCACGATGAGGCAGGTATATGGGGAAGAGTAAGAGGTGAGCGAGAAATCACTTAGGGGCTCTCAGGCAATGTTAAAACTCAGTGTGACATGGGGAATCTAGGAGAAGTTTTGAACAGAGGAGTGCCACGATCTGATTTTGCGATAAAAGATGTCTCCTGGTAGCTCTATGGAGTTTAGAGTATAGGTTTTCAATGTCTATGCAGATGACCAAATAAAAAGCTATTCCAATAGTTGAAACAAGGAATAATGGTGCTTGGACTAAGACAATAGCAGTAGAGGTGGTGACAAAATTACCACCAATTATAAAGACACTTAAAAGGTGAGAGCTTTGCGGGGTGGGGGGAACTGGAGAGGGCAATTGGGTGGAAAAAGACTTCTGTAGTAGTTTTAACAATAAAGATTTATTTTAAAAAGGTATCGCTGAAATAAACTAAACCTTTACAGTGCCACCCTAGCGCTCTCTTTGGAGCCCTTACCATACACATTGATTGGCTTACTTAATGCTTCTGCCATCATATACCATTGACTCCTCAAAAGTTCCATGCTTAGAATGTTTATTTAGTGACTCCAAAACTATCAACTTTTCATATACCATCAGTGGCTGAAGTAATGCTCCATCTCAGAATGTATTTAAGAATTTAATGAAAAGACTTTTGATGCCTCTTTCTCTCTTATTTCTCTCTACTATTGCCCGTCTCTACATCCTCACCTACATGCATTGTACATTAGAGATACTGAATGCTTTGAGCCATAGTTTACAAATACCTATTATTAACATAAGCTTTTTAGAAATTAGTTTAAACACTCTCCCAAAAATAGAGATTCTGATTTGTTAGGCCTGGAATGAAGAAATGACATATATTCATTCCTTCCCTCCTCCCCCCCCCCCAGAGTTATCCAGGTTATCCTAATTCAGTACATCAGCCAGGTTTTTTATGTACGAACACAGACTTCCCTGAAAAAGCCTGGCTCTTAGTACCTTATCTCTGTTTTATCTGCCTGAATATTCTCTGCTATGTCTGTTAACCTGGAAACTCCTGTTTTCTCCCATAGCCTGGTGAAATATCTCCTTCTTTGAGAACTTCCTTAATTCCCTCAACCACTTTATTGCTTTCTTCTCTATATTGAGACTTCAGCTTGGAGAGTTTTCTTTTTCTGAATTTATCATGTACAAAGTATCTTTTACTCACAAATTTTCTCACCAGGAGAAGGCAAAAGCAGATGGCAAAAGTATCAGCAGATACCTGCCTTCTTATTGCTATTTTCTGATATTAGATGCCACGTAAATTTATGTTACACTTTCTTACAAGTTGCAATCCCTCCATGGTTTAGGAATACGATGCTTATTAAAAAGAATTAAGTGATGGAAACGTAGAGGAAATAGTAGTTGCCTTCCTGCTCTCCACTCACAAGGGGTCCTATTCAATCATGTTATTTATAGGATTTAAACATATCTTACCATACATTTTTTTTCATGGTAAGTGACCAAATGAAAAAGCACCTTAATATTTTATTTCCGCAATGGTGAAATAATATGATTATTTTTACTATATTATCATTGGCATGAGTCTTCTATTTTGCATGGAGAAAAATACATTCTAGCTGCTTTCTATTTGTGCCTGGATGTAATTTTTCTGATGCCCAACTTCTGCATGCCTTAGGTCCAGTCATTTATATTCAGTTAGGGGGGTTAATGAATGGAAAAGCCATGCATGTTATGAGACTTTGATGAGTTTGTTGTTGTTGTTTTCAGTGGGAAATTTGTGGAGAAGAAGATTCAAATGGAGCATAACGATAACACATTAAAGAACTGAGCTCTGGGTCTACAGTTTTGAATTGGGAGTCGCTGCTGAAATAGAAGTGCTAGAGTTCCCAGGCGGGACACGTTTTGAGCTATTGAAGTGAGAACTTCAGAAACAACCCTCGTAGGGAAGAGTTAGGGCAGGTTAGTCACTATAGACCTAATTATTTTATTTTTTCTCAATCTCACAATAGTATGCATGTTAAAGACACATCTATAGAAGAGCACACGGTGTGTATATTGATATGAAATAGGAGGATGGGACCACTTGCATTTTCCTGGGGTGGCCCATATAGTCATCTAAAACTTATTCTTGAGTACTTAATTTTTCAGCATCATTAACAAGTGGACAGGGTTCATTCCCTAGAACTAAAAATACATAAAAGTGCCAATGTGTTGTATCTTAAGAATTATGATTGTAGTTAAGAATTCATATTTTATTATTCATTGATAGTCTTAATGCTAAAATGTCACTAACATGTCCCAATGGAAGATTAATATTTGATCTAATAACAATTAGCCTCCTATTTAAAAAAAAAACACATTCAAAAAAACAAAACAAAAACTAACCTTCTGATGTACAACCTTGGGAAAGCAGATGAGTATTCCTCATTCATGGATGAGCAGAGAGTCCTATTTAAATTGTAGGCAAGTAGACTAAGATAAATAAGATGCAAATTTGGTGTGGATGTACTTTCTTGTGATGTTTTGCTTATTTGTGAGGTGCAATCCTACTTTCTCTTTAGGTTTCTCTTTATAGGCAATAGTTCTATAATAAGGTAGCTAATTGTAGTCCAACCTTGGTATAAATATGTCTCTCAAACGTTATCTATCACATCCAGCTTGAGGTGGAATGCCATTATTTTGTCAGGCATGTAATTTACCATATTGGTGAATTGGGGTAGAAGAGAGTGTTCTTACTATTGTCTTTATACACTGAAACCAATATGCATAGACTATTTCCTTTTTTATACGCCTATAGTTGATTCAGTAATTGATCTATAAAGGTGGGTCAGGAATTATTGGCATAAACTGATTTCCATCACAGTAAATTCCTCAAGTGACCTATTCTACCCACTGCAACATATTTCTTTTTAAATGTACCCAGAATATCTAGATAATTGGTATCCCACATGATAAAATTTTAATTAATTCTAAAAGATAAAAATTGTATGCATTTCCTAAACATAATACAAGTAAAATGTAATTTGATAAGATAAAGGGAAACCAAGAAAACAGACAGCACAAATATAAACTTTATTTTAGGTGTTTCTTTCTCATTAATTTTGGGGTCATAAATGGAATTTTAAAAATAGCACTTGAAGAAATTTAGAAAAAGAAAAATATATGAAATGTGAGCAAATATTTACTTGGAGAAATCTCTGTAGCTATAAACACTTTGATTGTTATAAAAAGAGCAATTAAAATAAATTAAAAATGAGATAAATCAACAATTATTTAATTAAGCACCTAAAAGTTGCGAGGACATAATCTGAAGTTGTTACTAATAAATATATAAAAGCAGGTGTTATAATAAAATATATAAAATCAATTCAAAAGCTGAAAATAATTGCAATTGCATAATAAAATCTAAAGTTCAATTGCAGAGATGAATCAAATAACTTCGTGTGAGGTGACAGATTTGTCCTAATCCAGGTACTGACAGAGGCACTGGGTGATCTCATAATTCAAAAGATATGTTCAATTTAATATTCAGTGAGCGCCCTTTGTCATTTACAAGGTTTCCAGCCATTGACTCAAATTCAGGTTAAGTCTCAATTGGTAAGGTTAAGTCTGAACTGTCCCTGAAGCATCCAGTTTATGGAAACTTTGGGGTAAATACAGGCGAATCTTAATATAGAACAGCTTTGACCAAAGCTTCAAGCCTTTGCAAACACAATTACCTATTCTGTTTAGTGTCACTTTGACATAGTACTTCTGGAACAACATGTTCATCTGTGGCCATTTCTGCTGATGTTTAGTGATGATCATGATAATCATACCTTAAATAAGTCAATTACATAATTATGTTATATAATATGATTAACATAGATAAATAAGTACTATATAATTAAATAAAAACAACATCATTAACTTGATAAAATTATTATGTTTAAGTTAACACTTACACTACTTAAAATAACAGTCTTTATCATTACTGTATCTCTTACTTTTAAAGTTATGTTTTAAACTGCTACTCTAACAGATAAACATGAGCAGAAACCGGTTTGGCTCGGTGGATAGAGCGTCAGCCTGCGGGCTGAGGGGTCCCAGGTTCGATTCCAGTCAAGGGCATGTACCTGGGTTGCGGGCACATCCCCAGTAGGAGATGTGCAGGAGGCGGCTGATCGATGTTTCTCTCTCATCGATGTTTCTAGCTCTCTATCTATCTCCCTTCCTCTCTGTACAAAATCAATAAAATATATTTAAAAAAATAAAAATAAATAAAAGATAAACATGACTTTGTTCCAGGCTTAGAAAATACCATTGTGCTGGGAAGGTTATAATGCAAAACAGTCTATACAGTGTTCATGGATAGGAAGAATAGACATCATTAAAATATCCGTACTACTTAAAGCAATCTATAGATTCAACACAATTCCTATCAAGATCCCAAAGGCTTATTTAACAGGACTAGAACAAATATTTCAAAAATGTATATAAGACCACCAAAATCCCAGAAAAGCAATGGTGATCTTAAGAAAGAAGAACAAAGTTGGAAGAATCATGTTACCTGATATCAAACTGGGATACAAACAGACATATAGACCAATAAAATAGAATAGAGAGCCCAGAAATAAACCTATATTTTTATGGTCAATTATTATTTTACAAAGGAGGCAAGAACATACGATGGGGTAAAGAGAGTCTCTTCAATAAATGGCATTGGAAAAACTGGACAAATATCTGTAAAAAAATGAAACTACACCACCTTCTTACACCATACACAAGAATAAACTAAAAATGTGTTAAATATTTAAATGTTAGACTTGATACCATATTGGACTTGATCCTAGAAGGAAACATAGGCAGTATAATCTCAGACATTTCTCATAAGGATATTTTTTTTCTGATGTATCTTTTTGGGCAAGAAATGCAAAAGAAAAAAAATAAACTTATGGGACTACATAAAACTAAAAAAGGTTTGCACAGTAAAGGAAACCATCAACAAAATGAAAAGCCAACCCTTTGAATGGGAGAACATACTCATCAATGATACAACTGATAAGGGGTTAATATCTAAAATTTATAAAGAATTTACACAACTCAACACCAATGCATCCAGCAATCCAATCAACAATGGGCAAAGGACCTGAACAGACACTTCTCCAAAGAGGACATACAGATGTCCAACAGACATAGAAATAGATGCTCAACATCACTAATCATCAGAGAAATGCAAATTAAAACCACAATCAGATATCACTTCAGACCTGTCAGAATGTCTACCATCAATAAATCAACAAGCAAGTGGCAAGGATGTGGAGAAAATTAAACCCGGTGCACTGTTGGTGGGAATGCGGACTGGTACAGCCACTGTGGAAAGCAATATGGAGTTACCTCAAAAGATTAAACATGGAGCTGCCTTATGACTCAGTGACTCCAATTCTGGGAATTTATCTGAAGAACCAGAAACACTAATTCAGAAGAATATGTGCGCCTCTATATTTACTGCAGAGTTACTAACAATAAGCCAAGACTTAGAAGCAGCCACGTGCCCATCAGTAGATGAGTGAATAACAAAAGCTGTGGTACATTTACACAGTGGAAATCTACTTGACTGTAAAAAAAGAAAGAAATCTTATTATTTGACAGCATGGATGGACCTGGAGATTATGCTAAGTGAAAATAAGCCAGAAAAAGACAAATAACAAAATGATCTCAATTATGTGTGAAATGTAATGAACAAAATATACTAACAAATATAAATAAGAAGAACAAGGGTAAAAGGGAAGCATAATTATAACCATTTTAAAAAATCTTTGAATCATAAATTGACATTAAAATATCTGATGGAGACAGGAAAAAAGGGAAATGTCTATTTTATTAAAGAATACATTGTTTGTAAAATCTGCCCTTAGAAATACTGTTATTTCCATTTTCAGACATTAATTCAAATATTGAAATTAAATCTATACATATAGTTTAATAATTCAGTTTCTGATAAAATAAAATGACTTCTTATAAACGGTTATAACTTCTTATAGTTATTAGTGAAAGCTTTATTATAGTTTGCATTTACGTAATTCTGGTGGGATGGAAAAGATAGAGAATTTATGAACTATCCTATGGTTTTAATGTCAGGAGAATAGGTGGATTATGACATAATTAAGAGTTATATGCTTTTTTTATATAGATCAATGGAATAGAATAGAGAGCCCAGAAATTGGCCCAAACCAATATGCTCAATTAATATTTGACAAAGGAGGCAAGAACATACAATGGAGCCAAGATAGTCTCTTCAATAAATGGTGCTGGGAAAGTTGGACAGATATATGCAAGAAAATGAAACTAGACCACCAACTTACACCATACACAAAAATAA
>NW_006294344.1:293160-303830 GCF_000327345.1 Myotis davidii | reverse complement strand
AGCTTATTTCACTTAGCAAATTGTCTACAAGTCCATCCATGCTGTCCCAAAAGGTAAGAGATCCATCTTTTTTATAGCTGCATAGTATTCCATTGTGTAAATGTCCCACAGCTTTTTTTTTATCCACTCATCTACTGATGGGCACTTGGGCTGTTTCCATATCTTAGCTATTGTAAATTGTTTTGCTATGAACACGGGTGCATATATTCTTTCTGCTTGATGTTTTGGGGGAGTTAGGATATATTCCCAGAAGTGGGATCGCTAGTTCAAAGGAAGTTCCATTTTTAATTTTTTGAGGAAACTCCATACTGTTTTCTATAGTGCTGCACCAGTTTGCATTCCCATGAGCAGTGAACTAGTGTTCCCTTTTTCTTTTCTTTTAAAAAATATTTTATTGATTTTTTACAGAGAGAAAGGGAGAAGGATAGAGAGTTAGAAACATTGATGAGAGAGAAACATCGGTCCACTGCTTCCTGCACACCTCCTACTGGGGATGTGCCCGCAACCAAGGTACATGCCCTTGACCAGAATCGAACCTGGGACCTCTCAGTCTGCAGGCCAACACTCTATCCACTGAGCTAAACCAGTTAGGGCTCATATGCTTTTTTTTAACCTCACTATTTTTTTAGAGTTGTTTTAGGATCATAGCAAAATTGAGCAGAAGGTAGAGATATTTTCCACACACCTCCTGCCCCCACACATCTGCAGCCATCTCCTTTCTCAACATCTTCCACTAAAGTGGGACACTTGTGACAATTGGCTAACTATGTTGACACACCATATTATCCAAAGTCCATAGCTACATTAGGGTTCACTATTGGTGTTGTATATCCTATGGCTTTGGACAAATTTATAATGACAAGTATGCACACTAGTGAGCATGTTCATGTCCTAAAATTCTCCCTGCACTGCCTATTCATTCCATCCCCAGCCTTTAACCCTTCAAAGATATTGATCTCTTCTTGGCTTCAACGTTTTGCCTTTTCTAGAATGTCATATATTAGTATTTGGAATAATGTAATATGGAGCCTTTTAAGATTTACTTCTTTCACTTAGTAATATGCGTAGTCCATTGTCTGCATGGCCCACAGTTTACTTATCCATTCACTAACTGATTGCGTCCAAGTTTGGGAAATTACGAATAAACCTATAAATATATGTGCATAGGTATTTGAGCTGATACAGTTTTCAGGTCCTCTGGGTAAATATGATTGTTAGATTACATAATTAGAGTATGTTTAGTGAGAATCTGTTTTTAAAAATGATTTTATTAACATTATTTACATGATTCATTTTTATTATCACCATGAAGGAGTTTGCAAGAGGTAACTTATTTTTCCAGACCAAGACATTTGTTATAAGTTCAGACACTGTTATATAATGCTTACTTTGAAGCCTGGGACTGACATTAGACATTATAAATATATATAATCAAGACAGGACAACATGCAAAGCCCGGAAGAGCTGTAGTCTTACCCAGAATACAGCAAGGAAATTGGGTGGATCTAGCATAATGGTTCTCAACCTTGGCTGCACATTAGAATCACCTGGGAATCTTTTTAAAATCCTGATTTCTGGGCCTCATCATGAGTTGTCAATGATCAATTTGGACCAAGTCTTACATGCCTCATCATAAGACCCAGAAATCAGGATTTTAAAAAGATTCCCAGGTGATTCTAATGTGCAGCCAAGGTTGAGAACCACTGAAACAGGAATGGCTTCCGTTTCCCAGTAGGGCTTCTGGGGAAATCAGATTGTCAAGAGGAAGACAGGGTCCCAGGTGCAGCTGATTGTAACTAGAAAATAGCCTTTACCACCAGGAATAATAATCATGCAATAGATGGAGCAGCCTAACAGACACTTCTTAAGAACTAAGCAACATTTTGTCTTTCCAGAAGAGTTTCAAAGAGTTTGAAAGGAAGAGTTGCAGAATGATAAGTCACAGCCCCTTAAATTCTTTGTCTCAAGTGATGATTAATCCTAGAAATTTAGAGACATCGACTCTACAGCTGGGTCGCAGTATCTGGAAAACAATGATGCCGGGACCAGGGGTCAGGCGAAGCCCAGTGAATGCACCCCAATTTAGCTACAACTGGAAATATCAGCATTTAGCGTTACATTTTATGAGGGAAAAATTATAAATATCTCCGTATTCAACATACTGGATAAAGTTGTCACTGCTAATATAGTTGTCAGTGACCAATTGGACCATGTCTTAACATGCCTTTGCTATAATTGTCCATGTTTCCTATTAACAGGATGAATTAATGTTACTGTTTCAATGCTAGTCTTTTAAATAAAATGGAACTTTGAGTTTATTAGCATGATTAGCATGGTCTTGCAGGTGTTCTCTTACTAAATCAAATAATTCATGAAGATAGAAGTTAGAAAGAACCTTCTCTGTATGACTGAATCTCTTCCCAGAGATGAATGTGGTACTAAAATACATGCATGTTAAGAACTAGTGTTTCAGGGTCATGGCGGATGCAAATAAAATATTAATTGATCGTACCTCCTGCTACCAATTTTCTTCAAGCGTTCAGCAATAGTAGTAACAAGCAGATGTTGGTGTTTAAAACTGGGTTTAAATTCCTGTTCAGTGTAGGAATCATTAGATCAGTTTCTCAAAATATGCTTTCTGCCCTAACCAGTTTGGCCCAGTGGATAGAGCGTCGGCCTACGGACTGAAGGGTGCCAGGTTCAATTCTGGCCAAGGGCATGTACCTTGGTTGCAAGCATATCCCCAGTAGGAGGTGTGCAGGGGTCAGCTGATCTATGTTTCTCTCATCGGTGTTTCTAACTCTCTATCTCTCTCCCTTCCTCTCTGTGAAAAATCAAAAAAATAAATATATATATATATGCTTTCTAAGTCGGGCAGAGTCCTGGATGCCGAGTGGATTTGTTCTATGCTGTTCCAGCCTCTGCTAATGGAGTTATCTTACTACATGTGTCTTTATTGCAAAGAAGCATGTTTTGCTTGACAAGTAATTGATAGGATGGATTGCTGGTTTCAAAATGACACTTAGATCCCACCTACACAGAATCCCTAACATTTTTTTAAGTAAATGTACATGAAATAAAAAAAAAAACAACAACACTAAATTACTATTAGAAAATGCATATAGGTATTATTTATATATTCATTTATATATTTTATAAGACACATTGATTTATAAAAATACATTGGTTATAATATACAGGCTTTTAAATTTAAAAATACTGTCTAGCCGAAACCAGTTTGGCTCAGTGGATAGAGCGTCGGCCTGCGGACTGAAAGGTCCCAGGTTCGATTCCGGTCAAGGGCATGTACCTGGGTTGCGGGCACATCCCCAGTGAGGGATGTGCAGGAGGCAGCTGATCGATGTTTCTCTCTCATTGATGTCTCTGACTCTCTATCTCTCTCCCTTCCTCTCTGTAGAAAATCAATAAAATATATTAAAAAAATAAACAAAATAAAATACTGTCTAAATATGGTACACACATTCATGCACAAACATGTATGCTATATACAGTATACATATCAATACATATGTGAGGTATACAAGGATTATTTGTGGAAGGATATGCAAGCAAATATATAATTTATGGCTCTTACATGGTATAGAAAAAGTGATATGAATTTTTAATTCTGTACCATTTTGTATGTGCAGATGTTATACACTATTCTTTATTTTTTCATAAAAATGAAAATAAACATATTAACTTTAAAATAAAAGTACATGTCACAGCGCTATATGTACCTTATTAAACATATAAATTAATTTTATTCTTATTTTTTTAAAAATTACTGAGCCCTTCAATATACAAGGAACTCTAATGTGAGCTTTACACATTGTAACTCATGTTCATACAAACTTTTTAAAAGAAACATACCCCAAATACTCAATGTCATTTTGCATGCATTGGATTATGGGAAAATTATTATTTTTTAAATTTTTGTACTTTCAAATGTTGATTCATGTTCATTATTAAATGTCCAATTAATTAAACATGTAGGAGGTATTAATTTACCTGTGTACTTAATGTGAACAGACACTAGGCATAGTTCATTTATGATGATTTCCGTGTTCCAGGAAAGAAGATTGTGATGATTGATCTGCTTTGGGAATTATTTTTAAATGTGGGGGTTTGTGGCCATTAGATTTTAGGTTCTGCTTAGAGTTGATTAGGTTATGGCATCACTTGTCATGGGTGTTATCTGTGTGCCCGGCTCGCCATTATTTTTTAGGTCCAATTATCACAGTTGTTTAGAATCTGGAAGATGGATGTGGTTTTGAGGTTGATTTCTTGAGGCGGCAGTTTGCTCTGAGTGACGGCTGCAAAATCCTGACCCCATACTTCACTGGCCCCAGGGACAAGCGGATTCATTCAGCCGAGGCTGCCGATGGAAGTTATAAATCCGTTTTCACTCTGGGGGAGGATGGAGTGCAATCATTCTCTGCGCACACCCCATTCAGTGGGTCAGCCTTCCAATCTCATATTGAGGGAGCAACTGGCTCGTCCATATTGTACACAGTAATTATCGGTATTTTATGGATGCATCTATCTCTCATGTTTAAAAAGGTATCAACCCATGAAGACTAGCTGACCAGGCAGATATTCACAGTTAGGATTTAAGAGGCAGGCGGCTCCGGTCCGGGCTTCTCCGGAAGCGGATGCCGCACAGACTAAGGAGAGATGACATGGCCACGGGAAATATCTCAAAATATCCCCACGAGCCCTCTAGCCCTTCATTTTTCCTGAATGTTTAAAATGATTTATTCTGTGGAAATGCAAACGTTGTTCTCCCACCTGCTTATACCTGCTTTCCTGTCATCTGAGCTCCGCTGGGTTATTACCACAGCGCTTTGCTTGGTAATAACCTAGACTCTTTATGGAGAAAGTGATTTCTGCTACCATTGCTTTGCCTCTACTGCTTGTCATGTCTTCCTACCGCAAAGCATGTTTTGTTTGATCTTAATTATTGCTTCAGGCAACACAGGTGGGCCCCCTCCCTTGTTTGGGGCCACAGCGGATCAAGGTTCTGATGCTGGGTAAACCTGAAACCCTCATAAACCCAGGTTGGTGTGTGCAAACTCTTCTCATTTTGCAATTGTCGTTTTTCATCATAGTTCATCATAGCTACTCATGCTGTGGAGCCACATGGCCACCAAGATGACACGTACAATTACAAAGAAGAACCCAGCTTGAGGTCTTACCTGCATTGATAGGGAGAAAATGTTTGAGGGAAAATAAAGAGTAAAGAAAAACAATTGACTTTATAACACATTTAAAAGTGTTCCATACACTTTTTTCTTCTTTCAGTATTCAAGATATTACTATATAGATACTGATTTTAAATATAGTTAAGGAAGGAATTTTGGCATGTTATAGTTGTGAAAGTATATAAAGAATAATTTGATGACTATTAGGCAGTTTATTAATCTTCTCCATTGAAGAAGAATTAAAAAAGCAAATGGAAATAAAACATGATTTAGGTGACTCAATATAGCTTATTACATTGTAGATGTATATGTGTATGATTATGCAATTTATATTCATGCTCTTTAGCAATCAGAATATTTATCACCCTTCTTTATGCAAGTCTATATAGAAACATTAGGTGTAGTTTTTTGGATAGGAGGTAACTAATAATTTTATAAATTTCTATCATTTTTACATTTTTTACAAAGACCATATCCTAACTAGTATAGCCAAATCTATATTTCTACTCAGAATTATTATTCTTTTTAAAAATACATTTTTAGTGACTTCAGAGAGGAAGGGAGAGGGAGAGAGAGAAACATCAATGATGAGAGAGAATCATTGATCGGCTGCCTCCTGCATGTCCGCTACTGAGGATGGAGCCCACAACCAGGGCATGTGCCCTTAACTAGAATCTAAACTGGGACTCTTCAGTCTGCATTCCAACACTCTATCAACTGAGCCAAACCAGCTAGGGCCAGAATTATTATTCTTGTGTATTACGTACAACTTAGCTAAAACACAAGGTAGAAAATTAAATGCATGCCTACACACATGCAAAAACTAGCATCACATGTACAGCTGATCGATGTTTCTCTCTCATCGATGTTTCTAGCTCTCTATCTCTCTCCCTTCCTTTCTGTAAAAACTCAATAAAATATATTAAAAAAAAAAACTAGCATCACATGTATTGAACTGTAACAAAGGATGGTTTGAGATAGTTGGCCTATGAAACATAGCTTCTTCCACCTTTTCTGAGTTTCCTACAATTTCTATTATAGATATGTATTATATAAAATAAGAAGAAAATTTAACTTTAAGTTTTATTAGAAAAAAAGATATATTTAAACTAATATAAATCATTTTGACAAATGGGACAATGTGAAATTAATTCAAAGTCCACTAAAGCCAGGAAAATAAATTTAAGGTAATCATTTTTTGTAGGGAAGTAATTTACCTGTGCATTTCATAGTTATAGAAAACTATGCAGGTGAAAGGTGATGATTATCAAAATTGTACCCCAAAAGTAAGGGAGATATTTCAAACAATTTAGAGGAAACATATAAAAGGGTCTGAGGAATGAGATATTGTAAAGAAAAATGATTTGAATTTTTTTTGTTTAGTTTTCTGAAATGAATTCTACTGTCATATTTTAGATGACCTCAGAGGAGAGGAACATAGAAATCTAAAAATGCAAGTTCTGAGAGAGGCCTATAGAATTTTTAATAATTAGGCCAAAATTATAAGAAGAAGTACATATAAAGAGTTGGGTAAGCCTGGCCGGCATGGCTCAGTGGTTGAGCATCAGAACCAGGAACCATGAAGTGGTGGGTTTGATTCCCAGTCAGGGCACATGCCTGGGTTGCAGGCTCAATCCCCAGTGGGGGTGCATGCAGGAGGCAGCCGACTGATGATGTTTCTCTCTCATTGATGTTTCTATCTCTCTATCCATCTCCCTTCCTCTGTCTCTAAAAAATCAAGAAAAACGTATTTTTTTAAAAAAAAGTTAGGTAAAAGAAAGGGTTATATTTTATTACATAATCTCCAGGACCCGTGCAAAATATATTATACAAATTTATTAGAAATGTTTTCAGAGAAGAAAACAAATTAATGAGTACTCATTGTAGTTCATAAAATGTTTCTATATTGAGGCTGCTGAGTAATTACCAACCTCAATAAAGTTTTGAGTGTTACAACAATGAGAAATAAAGACTTGCAATACTAAAATGTGGCTCCGACCCAGAAGTTTCCTAAATCTATCACTTTCCATTTTTATATCTAAGAAATACACAAAACAATTTTGTGATAATTTAAGTTCATTTTTCAAGTAACTACTACAGAGGGATTGTAATTTATGTTTGATATTAATAACATACCTGCATGCAGAAAATCTATGGATTGGAACCAGAGGATAGTTTTTGTGGTTCTTTTTATTACATATTTTTATAACTGTTAGTATGAGAATGAAAGATACAGATTGACTTTATTTATTGGACTGTGAGTTTACAATCTTTGCTGTGATAATCATTATACTCACTATTGATTTTATCAATTCTCTTTATTCAAGCTGTGCTCGGTAAATGTTTGTTAAATTCAAAAGTAAAAAAGAGAATCATTTATTTAAAACTAGAGGCCCGATGCACGAAGTTCGTGCAAGGGGCTCGGCCCTCGCAGCCCCACAACCGCACCCACTGGTCATTCTGGAGGGTCACTCTGCCATCTGGTCTAATTAGCATATTAGTTCTTTATTATATAGGATATGAGTTTACAAAGATCTGCATTTACCTTAACAAAGCAATGGTTTTATGTGTAAGACCCAGTAACTGCAATAAATAGTGAAAGGTTTTAGATATTCACATTGCATCGTTTCTGTGTGGAATGCTCACGCAGGAGTTCTGTGTCACTAAGAGCAGTTAGAACACCAAATGCAATTAACAATAAACTACCTGCTGTTGCAGTCGAATTGCCACCAGAAGTAGTGCTTAAGCAATCGGAGCAATGCAGGTGTACAAGTTAATGAAGCCCCCTCTGAACTCTTCTTCAGGCATTATCCATTGTGAATGGAGAACAGTAAAATTCCACAGGTAGAGAGCATAACATCTTCTTTTTTTAATTTAAATTTTCTTTTCAAAGTATCTTTTTAGTGGCATGATACAGAAGAGTATTGATAATTTATGCAGCAATCTATAGTTTAATGTATGCTATGATTTCTGTTCTGTATAAAATCCCTGATTTCTCCATGGATTTCCTTTTCCAATAAACATTGAAGTGAGGTTTGAATAGGAAAATTATACTCTAAGGATACAATTAAAATCAGTTTCCTCTGTGACTTGTGTATTTTTTTTTAAGGTAAAATACCCTAAATTATCATGCATATTAATTCACTTGAAGTAATTTCCTTAATCTGCTTGTCTTCCTAAAATTGTTTGCTTCAATAAGAGGATGTCTTGCTATCTTTACACAGAACATAAAAAAGAGGGGTTAAACAAATTTATTGAATGTTATGTAAGTTTACTGTTGGTTCTTTGCAGATTTTAATCAATAAATTTGGGAAAGTCAGTCAAATATTTCACATCTCCCCCTTCCATTTTCATAAATTTGTTCTAATACATTCAGTTATTTTATACCATGTTGGTTGTAAAAATATTTAAAATTAAAATTTATTTATACTTGCATAATTTCGCTTATAGTTGATGCCTCAAATCTTTCTATATTTAAAACCAACAGGGCAATGCTGTGAAACAGAAACGTGCAAATCCAACCACACATTAGCATAATTATTTGTTTTGGCAATGTGACTGTGAAAGTTGGAACTAGGAGTCTAATTGTTCAGATATCAAAATAGGTAATAGTAAAGGAGAGTTAACCAGAAGTCTAAAAGAACAATAATTTGAGTGAAAAATAGCTCAAGACATCTGTATTTGAATTACTATATTGCATACTCCTGAAAAGTTCCATTTGAAACTAGATTGCCTAGAATATACTTTCCATAATTAATTTTCATAGTTCTAACAGTATATGCTTATAAATTTCAAAGCTGTATTACATTATATTTACGGGTACATAGAGGTAAATATTTTTTCTTAAATTACTAATTTTCCCTCTCCTCATATTTCATTGAATTCCTTTAACACTTAATTCTATTTTATCTGATATTACCTCAGTTATTGGTTTTTCTTAGTATATGCCTGATTTATATGCTTCTATTTTTATAGTTACATTTTTTTCTGTCTTCTTTGGGAAAGGTAATGTATTTTCTACCACAAATAAATTTTAAAAATATTTAATCCAATTTGTGAGTCTTTGTTTTCAAAGAGTCATATTTAACTTCCTTAACTTTACTGTGCTTTCTATATGTAGAATACATTTACACATATGTATGGGTAAAATTTTAAAATACTATTTATTATTTTTAAATATTATTTTAATTGTTAATATTATTCCATTCTCCCTCCCTCCCAACACACACACACACACCTTTACCTCCCCTCAGCCCCTGCCCCCTCTTCCCTCTGGCCATCATCACATTATTGTCTGCCTTCATGGGCTGTGCATACATGTTGTTTGGATAATTTCTTCGCCTTCTTTCATGTAGTCCCCTCACTCCCCTCCCCTCTGACAGCTCTCAGTCTCTTCCGTGTATCCATGCCTCTGGCTCTTTTTGTTCGTCAGATTATTTTGTTCATTAGATTCCACATATGAGATCATATGGTGCTTGTCTTTCTCTGATTTGCTTATTTCACGTAGCATAAGTTGTTATTTATTCTTGTAATAATGTACTGCCTGATTGACATTTTCTGCATTTGAATAAATTAATTTATTTTTACCTGTGCAAGATGACCTCCTGCATTCAATCTTCAGATTTTCTTATTACCTATTCTTTATCTAGTCTTCAATAATCTTCTAAATGTAATGTGCACTTACACATTTTTGATAAATGTTGAAGAGTAATTAATAAATATATTTTTCCAATGCATAAAATAATCTTATTAGAGTTTGGCTTCTGCTTTAAACTCCCCTTCAAAAATAAGTGATTATTTTTATTTTAATACCAAATTGGTATTTTAAACTGATTACTCAATAATTATTTAAGGTTCCCTTCTTATTTATTTTTCTTTACTACCTTTTTTAATATCAAACATATATATCTAAATATCTATCCTACATTTTCTTTCTTTTATATATATTTTATTGTGTTGATTTATTGGAGTGACATTGGATAATAAAATTATATAGTTTTCACTGTACATTTCTATAATATGTTATCAATATATTGTATTGTGTGTTCACCACCCAAAGTCAAGTCTTCTTCTGTCACCATTTTCCCCCCTTTATGCTCGTCTTTTTCCCCCAACCTCCTTTCATTTTGCAATCACCATGCTATTGTCTGTGTCTATTAGGTTTGGTTTGTTTGTTTTTGCTTAAGCTCTTCAGCTTTTTCACCTAGTCCCTCTACCGCCTGCCCTCTGATAGCTGTCCGTCTATTCACTGTATCTATGAATGTGTTTCTATTTTGTTTTTTAATTGTTTTGTTTTTTGTTGTTTTGTTTTGTTTTGTTTTTGTTTTTCTTTTAGAATCTCATTTAAATTTTTTATTATGAAAAGTTTCTAACAGAAGAAGAGAGAATAGTATAATGAACTCATATACCCACTCCCTGGAATAAATAATTGTTTACATTTTGCCAGATTTGCCTTATCATTTTTGA